>NW_027672588.1:0-202500 GCF_964165515.1 Mesoplodon bidens | reverse complement strand
CCGGAACGGAAACCCACCAACAACCCTACACCTTACCTTACGTCGTACCCTAATCCTGGCCCGTACGCTGACACTGACACGTGCCTCAGCACGTAGCTTGAGCCTCCCATGTTTCCGTACCCTCACCTGTGCCCTAAGCATTGCCATTCCCTCACCCTAACCCTAGCCCGGAACGCAAACCCACCACCAGCCGTACACCTTACCTTACGCCGTACCCTACTCCTGGCCCGTACGCTGACACTGACCCATGCGTCAGCACGTAGCCTGACCCTCCCAAGTTTCGGGACACTCACCTGTGCCCTAAGCCTTGCCGTTCCCAAACGCTAATCATAGCCCGGAACGCAAACCCACCACCAGCCCTACACCTAACCCTACGCCATACCCTACTCCTGGCCCGTACGCCGGCACTGACCCGTGGGTCAGCACGTAGCCTGACACTCCCACGTTTCCGTACCCTCACCTGTGCCCTAAGCCTTGCCGTTCCCTAACCCTAACCCTAGCCCGGAACACAAACCCACCACCAGCCGTACACCTTACCTTACGCCGTACCGTACTCCTGGCCCGTACGCTGGTACTGACCCGTGCGTCAGAATGTAGCCTGTCCCTCCCACGTTTCACTACCCTCACCTGTGCCCTAAGCCTTGCAGTTCCCTAACCCTAACCCTAGCCAGGAACAGAAACCCACCACCAGCCCTACACCTTACCTTACGCCATACCCTTCTCCTAGCCCGTACGCTGCCACAGACCCATGCGTCACCACGTAGCCTGACCCTCACACGTTTCCCTACCCTCACCTGTGCCCTAAGCCTTGCCTTTCCCTAACCCTAACCCTAGCCCAGAATGCAAATCCACCACCAGCCCTACACCTTACCCTACGCCGTTGCTTATTCCTGGCCCGTATGCTGGCACTGACCCGTGTTTCAGCACATAGCCTGACCCTCCCACGTTTCCGTACACTCACCTGTGCCCTAAGACTTGCCGTTCCCTAACCCTAACCTTAGCCCCGTACGGAAACCAACCCCCATTCCTACACATTACCCTATGCCGTAGCCTACTCCTGACCCGTACGCTAGCACTGACCTGTGTGTCAGCACGTAGCCTTACCCTCCCGCGTTTCCGTACCATAACCTGTGCCCTACGACTTGCCGTTCCCTAACCCTAACCCTAGCCCTGAACGGAAAGCGACCACCCGCCCTACACCTTACTCTACGCCGTTGCCTACTCCTGGCCTGTACGCTTGCACTGACCCGTGCATCAGCACGTAGCCTTGCCCTCCCGCGTTTCCGTACCCTCTCCTGTGCCCTAAGCCTTGCCGTTCCCTAACCCTAACCCTAGCCCGGAATGGAAACCCACCACCAGCCCTACACATTACCTTACGCCGTACCATACCCCTGGCCGGTACGCTGGCAGTGAACCGTGCGTCCGCACGTAGCCTGAGCCTCCCACATTTCCATACCCTTACCTGTGCCCTAAGACTTGCCGTTCTCTAACCCTAACCCTAGACCGGAACGGAAACCCTCCACCAATCCTACACCTTACACTACGCCGTTGCCTACTCCTGGCCTGTAGTCTGGCACTGACCCGTGCATCAGCATGTAGCCTTACCCTCCCGCGTTTCCGTACCCTGACCTGTGCCCTAAGCCTTGCCGTTCCCTAACCCTAACCCTAGCCCGGAACGCAAATCCACCACCAGCCCTCCACATTACCCTACGCCGTTGCCTGCTCCTGGCCCGTACGCTGGCACTGACCGGTGCGTCAGCACGTAGCCCGACCCTCCCACGTTTCCGTACCCTCACCTGTGCCCTAAGCCTTGCCGTTCCATATCCCTAACCCTAGCCTGGAACGGAAATCAACCACAAGCCCCACACCTTACCTTACGCCGTTGCCTGCTCCTGGCCCGTACGCTGGCACTGACCCGTGCGTCAGCACGTAGCCTGACCCTCCCACGTTTCCGTACCCTCACCTGTGCCCTAAGCCTTGCCGTTCCCTAACCCTAACCCTAGCCCGGAACACAAACCCACCACCAGCCGTACACCTTACCTTACGCCGTACCGTACTCCTGGCCCGTACGCTGGTACTGACCCGTGCGTCAGCACGTAGCCTGTCCCTCCCACGTTTCACTACCCTCACCTGTGCCCTAAGCCTTGCAGTTCCCTAACCCTAACCCTAGCCAGGAACAGAAACCCACCACCAGCCCTACACCTTACCTTACGCCATACACTACTCTTAGCCCGTACGCTGCCACTGACCCATGCGTCACCACGTAGCCTGAACCTCACACGTTTCCCTACCCTCACCTGTGCCCTAAGCCTTGACTTTCCCTAACCCTAACCCTAGCCCAGAATGCAAATCCACCACCAGCCCTACACCTTACCCTACGCCGTTGCTTACTCCTGGCCCATACGCTGGCACTGAACCGTGTGTCAGCACACAGCCTGACCCTCCCACGTTTCCGTACCCTCACCTGTGCCCTAAGACTTGCCATTCCCTAACCCTAACCTTAGCCCCGTACGGAAACCAACCCCCAGCCCTACACATTACCCTATGCCGTTGCCTACTCCTGGACCGTACACTAGCACTGACCTGTGTGTCAGCACGTAGCCTTACCCTCCCGCGTTTCCGTACCATAACCTGTGCCCTACGACTTGCCGTTCCCTAACCGTAACCCTAGCCCTGAACGGAAACCGACCACCAGCCCTACACCTTACTCTACGCCGTTGCCTACTCCTGGCCTGTACGCTGGCACTGACCCGTGCATCAGCACGTAGCCTTACCCTCCCGCGTTTCCGTACCCTCACCTGTGCCCTAAGCCTTGCCGTTCCCTAACGCTAACCCTAGCCCGGAATGGAAACCCACAACCAGCCCTACACATTACCTTACGCCGTACCATACTCCTGGCCGGTACGCTGGCACTGACCCGTGCATCCGCACGTAGCCTGAGCCTCCCACGTTTCCGTACCCTCACCTGTGCCCTATGCCTTGCCGTTCTCTAACCCCAAACCTAGCCCGGAACGCAAACCCACCACCAGCCCTACACCTAACCCTGCGCCGTACCCTACTCCTGGCCCGTATGCTGGCACTGACCCATGCTTCATCACGTAGCCTTACCCTCCCGCGTTTCCGTACCCTCACCTGTGCCCTAAGCCTTGCCGTTCCCTAACCCTAACCCTAGCCTAGAAAGCAAACCCACCACCAGCAGTACACCTTACCTTACACCGTACCCTACTCCTGGCCCGTACGCTGGCACTGACCCATGCGTAAGCACGTAGCCTGACCGTCCCAAGTTTCGGTACCGTCACCTGTGCCCTAAGCCTTGCCGTTCCCTAACCCTAACCCTAGCCAGGAATGCAAATCCACCACCAGCCCTACACTTTATCCTATGCTGTTGCCTACTCCTGGCCCGTATGCTGGCACTGACCCGTGCGTCAGCACATAGCCTGACCCTCCCGCGTTCCGTACCCTCACCTGTGCCCTACGCCTTGCCGTTCCCTAACCCTAACCCTACCCCTGAATGCAAACCCACCACCAGCCCTACACCTTACCCTATGCCGTTGCCTACTCCTGGCCTGTACACTGGCACTGACCCGTGCATCAGCACGTAGCCTTACCCTCCCGCGTTTCCGTACCCTCACCTGTGCCCTAAGCCTTGGCATTCCCTAACCCTAACCCTAGCCAGGAACAGAAACCCTCCACCAGCCCTACACCTTACCTTACGCCATACCCTACTCCTAGCCCGTACGCTTCCACTGACCCGTGCGTCAGCACGTAGCCTGACCCTCACACGTTTCCCTAACCTCACCTGTGCCCTAAGTCTGGCCTTTCCCTAACCTTAACCCTAGCCCAGAATGCAAATCCACCACCAGCCCTACACCTTATCCTACGCCGTTGCTTACTCCTGGCCCGTACGCTGGCACTGACCCATGCGTCAGCACATAGCCTGACCCTCCCACGTTTCCGTACCATCACCTGTGGCCTAAGCCTTGCCGTTCCCTAACCCTAAACCTAGCCCCGTACGGAAACCCACCCCCAGCCCTACACATTACCCTATGCCGTTGCCTATTCCTGGCCCGTACGCTGGCACTGACCCGTGCGTCAGCACGTAGCCTGGCCCTCGCACGTTTCTGTAACCTCACCTGTTCCCTAAGCCTTGCCGTTCCCTAACCCTGACCGTAGCCCGGAACGCAAACCCACCACCAGCCCTACACCTTACCTTACGCCGTACCCTACTACTGGCCCGTACGCTGGCACTGACCCGTGCGTCAGCACTTAGCCTGGCCCTCCTACGTTTCCGGACCCTCACCAGTACCCAAAGCCTTGCCGTTCCCTAACCCTAACCCTAGCCCGGAACGCAAACCCACCACAAGCCGTACACCTTACCTTACACCGTACCCTACTCCTGGCCCGTACGCTGGCACTGACCCGTGCGTCAGCACGTAGCCTGACCCTCCCACGTTTCCGTACCCTCACCTGTACCCTAAGCCTTGACGTTCCCTATCCCTAACCCTAGCCCGGAACAGAAACCCACCCCCAGCCCTACACCTTACCTTACGCCGTACCCTACTCCTGGCCCGTACGCTGGCACTGACCCATGCGTCAGCACGTAGCCTGACCCTCCCACGTTTCCCTATCATCACCTGTGCCCTAAGCCTAGCCTTTCCCTAACCCTAACCCTAGCCCAGAATGCAAATCCACCACCAGCCCTACACCTTACCCTACGCCTTTGCTTACTCCTGGCCCGTACGCTGGCACTGACGCGTGTGTCAGCACATAGCCTGACCCTCCCACGTTTCCGTACCCTCACCTGTGCCCTAAGCCTTGCCGTTCCCTAACCCTAACCCTAGCCCCGTACGGAAACCCAACCCCAGCCCTACACATTACCCTATGCCGTTGCCTACGCCTGGCTCGTACGCTAGCACTGACCCGTTCGTCAGCACGTAGCCTTACCCTCCCGCGTTTCCATACCATCACCTGTGCCCTACGACTTGCCGTTCCCTAACCCTAACCCTAGCCCGGAACGGAAACCGACCACCAGCCCTACACCTTACTCTACGCCGTTGCCTACTCCTGGCCTGCACGCTGGCACTGACCCGTGCATCAGCACGTAGCCTTACCCTCCCGTGTTTCCGTACCCTCACGTGTGCCCTAAGCCTTGCCTTTCCCTAACGCTAACCCTAGCCCGGAACGGAAACCCACCACCAGCCCTACACATTACCTTACGCCGTACCCTACTCCTGGCCCGTACGCTGGCACTGACCCGTGCGTCCGCACGTAGCCTGAGCCTCCCACGTATCCGTACCCTTACCTGTGCCCTAAGCCTTGCCATTCTCTAACCCCAAACCTAGCCCGGAACGCAAACCCACCACCAGCCGTACACCTTACCTTATGCCTTACCCTACTCCTAGCCCGTACGCTGGCCCTGACCCATGCGTCAGCACGTAGCCTGACCCTCCCAAATTTCGGTACACTCACCTATGCCCTAAGGCTTGCCGTTCCCTAACCCTAACCCTAGCCCGGAACACAAACCCACCACCAGCCCTACACCTAAACCTACGCCGTACCCTACTCCTGGCCCGTACGCTGGCACTGACCCATGCGTCAGCACGTAGCCTGACCCTCCCACGTTTCAGTACCCTCACCTGTGCCCTAAGCCTTGCCGTTCCCTAACCCTAACCCTAGCCCGGAACAGAAACCCACCACAAGCCCTACACCTTACCTTACGCCGCACCCTACTCCTGGCCCGTACGCTGGCACTGACCCATGCGTCAGCACGTAGCCTGACCCTCACACGTTTCCCTACGCTCACCTGTGCCCTAAGCCTTGCCGTTCCCTATCCCGAACCCTAGCCCGGAAGGGAAACCCACCACCAGCCATACACCTTACCCTACGCCGTTGCCTACTCCTGGCCCGTACGCTGGCACTGACCCGTGCGTCAGCACGTAGCCTGACCCTCCCACGTTTCCGTACCCTCACCTGTGCCCTAAACCTTGCCGTTCCGTAACCCTAACCCTAGCCCGGAACGGAAACCCACCACCTGCCCTACACATTACCTTAGGCCGTACCATACTCCTGGCCCATAAGCTGGCACTGAACCGTGCGTCAGCACGTAGCGTGGCCCTCCCACGTTTCCGTACCCTCACCTGCGCCCTAAGCCTTGCCGTTCCCTAACCCTAACCCTAGGCCGGAACGCAAACCCACCACCAGCCCTACACCTAACCCTATGCCGTACCCTACTCCTGGCCCGTACACTGGCACTGACCCATGCGTCAGCACGTAGCCTAAACCTCCCACGTTTCCGTACACTCACCTGTGCCCTAAGCCTTGCCGTTCCCTAACCCTAACCCTAGCCCGGAACGGAAACCAACCAACAGCCCTACACCTTACTCTACGCCGATGCCTACTCCTGGCCCGTACGCTGGCACTGACACGTGCGTCAGCACGTAGCCTTACCCTCCCACGTTTCCGTACCCTCACCTGTACCCTAAGACTTGCCGTTCCCTAACCCTAACCCTAGCCTGGAACGGAAACCCACCACCAGCCGTACACCTTACCTTACGCCGTACCCTATTCCTGGCCCGTACGCAGGGAATGACCCGTGCATCAGCACGTAGCCTGGCCCTCGCACGTTTTTGTAACCTCACCTGTTCCCTACGCCTTGCCGTTCCCTAACCCTAACCCTAGCCCGGAACGCAAACCCACCACCAGCCCTACACCTTACCTTACGCCGTAACCTACTACTGGCCCGTACGCTGGCACTGACCCGTGCGTCAGCACGTAGCCTGGCCCTCCTACGTTTCCGGACCCTCACCTGTACCCAAAGCCTTGCCGTTCCCTAACCCTAACCCTAGCCCGGAACACAAACCCACCACAAGCCGTACACCTTACCTTACACCGTACCCTACTCCTGGCCCGTACGCTGGCACTGACCCGTGTGTCAGCACACAGCCTGACTCTCCCACGTTTCCGTACCCTCACCTGTGCCCTAAGCCTTGCCGTTCCCTAACCCTAACCCTAGCCCTGACCAGAAACCCACCACCAGCCCTACACCTTACCCTACGTCGTTGCCTAGTCTTGGCCCGTACGCCGGCACTCTCCCGTACGTCAGCACGTAGCCTGACCCTCCCACGTTTCCGTACCCTCACCTGTACCCTAAGCCTTGACGTTCCCTAACCCTAACCCTAGCCCGGTACGGAAACCCATCCCCAGCCCTACACCTTACGCTACGCCGTTGCCTACTCCTGGCCCGTACGCTGGCACTGACCCGTGCGTCAGCACATAGCCTTACCCTCCCACATTTCCGTACGCTGACCTGTGCCCTAAGCCTTGCTGTTCCCTAACCCTAACCCTAGCCCGGATCGCAAATCCACCACCAGCCCTACACCTTACCCTACGTCGTTGCCTACTCCTGGCCCGTACGCTGGCACTGACCCGTGCATCAGCACGTAGCCTGACCCTCCCACGTTTCCGTACCCGCACCTGTGCCCTAAGCCTTGCCTTTCCCTAACCCTAACCCTAGCTCGGAATGGAAACACACCACCAGCCCTACACCTTACCCTACGCCGTTGCCTACTCCTGGCCTGTACGCTGGCACTAACCCGTGCATCAGCACGTAGCCTTACCCTCCCGCGTTTCTGTACCCTCACCGGTACCCTAAGCCTTGCCGTTCCCTAACCCTAACCCTAGCCCGGAAAGCAAATCCACCACCAGCCCTATACATTATCTTACGCCGTTGCCTACTCCTGGCCCGTACGCTGGCAGTGACCCGTGCGTCAGCACGTAATCTTACCCTACCGCGTTTCCGTACCCTCACCTGTGCCCTAAGCCTTGCCGTTCCCTAACCCTAACCCTAGCCCGTAATGCAAGTCCACCACCAGCCCTAGACCATACCTTACACCGTTGCCTACTCCTGGCCCGTAGGCTGGCACTGACCCGTGCGTCAGCATGTAGCCTGACCCTCGGACGTTTCCGTAATCTCACCTGTGCCCTAAGCTTTGCCGTTCCCTAAGCCTAACCTTAGCCCGGAACGCAAACCCACCACAAGACCTAAACCTTACCCTATGCCGTAGCCTCCTCCTGGACCGTACGCTGGCACTGACCCGTGCGTTAGCACGTAGCCTGACCCTCCCACGTTTCCGTACCCTCACCTGTGCCCTAAGCCTTTCCGTTCCGTAACCCTAACCCTAGCCCGGAACGGAAACCCACCACCTGCCCTACACATTAACTTAGGCCGTACCCTACTCCTGGCCCATAAGCTGGCACTGAACCATGCGTCAGCACGTAGCATGGCCCTCCCACGTTTCCATACCCTCACCTGCGCCCTAAGCCTTGCCGTTCCCTAACCCTAACCCTAGCCCGGAACGCAAACCCACCACCAGCCCTACACCTAACCCTATGCCGTACCCTACTCCTGGCCCGTACGCTGGCACTGACCCGTGCGTCAGCACGTAGCCTAAGCCTCCCACGTTTCCGTACCCTCACCTGTGCCCTAAGCCTTGCCGTTCCCTAACCCTAACCCTAGCCCGGAACGGAAACCAACCACCAGCCCTACAGCTTACTCTACGCCGATGCCTACTCCTGGCCCGTACGCTGGCACTGACACGTGCGTCAGCACGTAGCCTTACCCTCCCACGTTTCCGTACCCTCACCTGTACCCTAAGCCTTGCCGTTCCCTAACCCTAACCCTAGCCTGGAACGGAAACTCACCACCAGCCGTACACCTTACCTTACGCCGTACCCTATTCCTGGCCCGTACGCTGGCACTGACCCGTGCGTCAGCACGTAGCCTGGCCCTCGCACGTTTCTGTAACCTCACCTGTTCCCTAAGCCTTGCCGTTCCCTAACCCTAACCGTAGCCCGGAACGCAAACCCACCACCAGCCCTACACCTTACCTTACGCCGTACCCTACTACTGGCCCGTACGCTGGCACTGACCCGTGCGTCAGCACTTAGCCTGGCCCTCCTACGTTTCCGGACCCTCACCAGTACCCAAAGCCTTGCCGTTCCCTAACCCTAACCCTAGCCCGGAACGCAAACCCACCACAAGCCGTACACCTTACCTTACACCGTACCCTACTCCTGGCCCGTACGCTGGCACTGACCCTTGCGTCAGCACGTAGCCTGACCATCCCACGTTTCCGTACCCTCACCTGTGCCCTAAGCTTTGCCGTTCCCTATCCCTAACCCTAACCCTAGCCCGGAACGGAAACCCACCACCAGCCCTACACCTTACCCTACGCCATTGCCTACTCCTGGCCTGTACTCTGGCACTAACCCGTGCATCAGCACGTAGCCGTACCCTCCCGCGTTTCCGTACCCTGACCTGTGCCGTAAGCCTTGCCGTTCCCTAACCCTAACCCTAGCCCGGAACGGAAACCCACCACCAGCCCTACACCTTACCTTACACCGTAACCTATTCCTGGCCCGTACGCTGGCACTGAACCGTGCGTCAGCACGTAGCCTGACCCTCCCACGTTTCCGTATGCTCACCTGTGCACTAAGCCTTGCCGTTCCTTAACCCTAACCCTAGCCCAGAACGGAAACCCACCACCAGCCCTACACAATACCTTACGCCGTACCCTACTCCTGCCCGTATGCTGGAACTGAAGCGTGCGTCAGCACATAGCCTGAGTCTCCCACATTTCCGTACCCTCACCTGTGCCGTAAGCCTTGCCGTTCCCTAACCCTAACCCTAGCCCGGAACGCAAACCCACCACCAGCCCTACACCTAAACCTACGTCGTACCCTACTCCTGGCCCGTACGCTGGCACTGACCCGTGCGTCAGCACGTAGCCTGACCCTCACAAGTTTCCCTACCCTCACCTGTGCCCTAAGCCTTGCCTTTCCCTAACCCTAACCCTATCCCAGAATGCAAATCCACCACCAGCCTTACACCTTACCTTACGCCGTTGCTTACTCCTGGCCCGCACGCTGGCACTGACCCGTGCATCAGCACATACCCTGACCCTCCCACGTTTCCGTACCCTCACCTGTGCCCTAAGCCTTGCCGTTCCCTAACCCTAACACTAGCCCCGTACGGAAACACAACTCCATCCCTACACCTTAGCCTATGCCGTTGCCTACTCCTGGCCCGTACTCTAGCACTGACCTGTGCGTCAGCACGTAGCCTTACCATCCCGCGTTTCCGTACCCTCACTTCTGCCCTAAGCCTTGCCGTTCCCTAACCCTAACCCTAGCCCGGAACGCAAACCCACCACCAGCCCTACACCTTACCCTATGACATTGCCTACTCCTGGCCTGTAGGCTGGCACTGACCCATGCATCAGCACGTAGCCTTACCCTCCCGCATTTCCGTACCCTCACCTGTGCCCTTAGCCTTGCCATTCCCTATCCCTGACCCTAGCCCGGAACGCAAAACCACCACCAGCCCAACACTTTATCCTACGCCGTTGCCTACTCCTGGCCCTTACGCTGGCACTGACATGTGCGTCAGCAAGTAGCCTTACCCTCCCACGTTACCGTACTCTCACCTGTGCCCTAAGCCTTGCCGTTCCTTAACCCTAACCCTAGCCCGGAACCGAAACGAACCACCAGACCTACCCCTTACACTACACCATTGCCTACTCCTGGCCCGTACCCTGGCACTGACCCGTGCGTCAGCACGTAGCCTTACCCTCCCGAGTTTCCGTACCCTCACCTGTGCCCTAAGCCTTGCCGTTCCCTAACCCTAACCCTAGCCCGGAACGCAAACCCATCACCAGCCCTACACCTTACCTTACACCGTACCATACTCATGGCCCGTACGCTGGCACTGACACATGCGTCAGCACATAGCCTGACCCTCCCACGTTTCCGTACCCTCACCTGTGCCCTAAGCCTTGCCGTTCCCTAACCCTAACACTATCCCCGTACGGAAACCCAACTCCAGCCCTACACCTTACCTTACACCGTACCCTACTCCTGGCCCGTACGCTGGCACAGACCCATGCGTCAGCACGTAGCCTGAACCTCGCAAGTTTCTGTACCCTCACCTGTGCCCTAAGCCTTGCCGTTCCCTAACCCTAACCCTAGCCCGGAACGCAAATCCACCACCAGCCCTACACTTTATCCTATGCCGTTGCCTACTCCTGGCCCGTACGCTGGCACTGACCCGTTTGTCAGCACGTAGCCTTACCCTCCCGCGTTTCCGTACCCTCAGATGTGCCCTAAGCCTTGCCATTCCCTAACCCTAACCCTAGCCCAGAACGGAAACCAACCACCAGACCTATACCTTACTCTACGCCTTTGCCTACTCCTAGCCCGTACGCTGGCACTGACCCGTGCGTCAGCACGTAGCCTGGCCCTCGCACGTTTCTGTTACCTCACCTGTGCCCTAAGCCTAGCCGTTCCCTAACCCAAACCCTAGCCCGGAACGCAAACCCACCACCAGCCCTACACCTTACCTTACGCCGTACCCTACTCCTGGCCCGTACCCTGGCACTGACCCGTGCGTCAGCATATAGCCTGGCCCTCCTACGTTTCCGTACCCTCACCTGTGCCCTAAGCCTTGCCGTTCCCTAACCCTAACCCTAGCCCGTAACGCAAACCCACCACCAGCCCTACACCTTACCTTACGCCGTACCCTACTCCTGGACCGTACGCTGGCACTGAACCGTGCGTCAGCACGTAGCCTGACCCTCCCACGTTCCCGTACCCGCACCTGTGCCCTAAACCTTGCCATTCCCTAACCCTAAAACTAGCCCAGAACGCAAACTCACCACCAGCAGTACACCTTACCTTACGCCGTACCCTACTCCTGGCCCGTACGCTGGCACTGACCCGTGCGTCAGCACGTAGCCTGACCCTCCCACGTTTCAGTACCCTCACCTGTGCCCTAAGCCTTTCCGTTCCCTAACACTAACCCTAGCCATGAACGGAAACCCACCACCAGCCCTACACCTTACCTCACGCCATACCCTACTCCTGGCCCGTACGCTGGCACTGAACCGTGCGTCAGCACGTTGCCTGACCCTCCCACGTTTCCGTACCCTCACCTGTGCCCTAAGCCTTGCCGTTCCCTAACGCTAACCCTAGCCCGGAGCGGAAACCCACCACCAGCCCTACACATTACCTTACGCCGTACCCTACTCATGGCCCGTATGCTGGCACTGACCCGTGCGACCGCACTTAGCCTGAGCCTCCCACGTTTCCGTACCCTTACCTGTGCCCTAAGCCTTGCCGTTCTCTAACCCCAAACCTAGCCCGGAACGCAAACCTACCACCAGCCGTACACCTTACCTTACGCCGTACCCTACTGCTAGCCCGTACGCTGGCCCTGACCCATGCGTCAGCACGTAGCCTGAGCCTCCCAAATTTAGGTACCATCACCTGTGCCCTAAGCCTTGCCGTTCCCTAACCCTAACCCTAGCCCGGAACGCAAACCCACCACCATCCCTAAACATAACCCTACGCCGTACCCTACTCCTGGCCCGTACGCTGGCACTGACCCGTGCGTCAGCACGTAGCCTGACCCTCCCACGTTTCCGTACCCTCACCTGTGCCCTAAGCTTTGCTGTTCCCTAACCCTAACCCTAGCCCGGAACAGAAACCCACCCCCAGCCCTACACCTTACCTTACGCCGTACCCTACTCCTGGCCCGTACGCTGGCAGTGACCCGTGCGTCAGCACGTAGCCTGACCCTCCCACGTTTCCCTACCCTCACCTGTGCCCTAAGCCTTGCCTTTCCCTAACCCTAACCCTAGCCCAGAATGCAAATGCACCACCAGCCCTACACCTAACCCTACGCCGTTGCTTATTCCTGGCCCGTACCCTGGCACTGACGCGTGTGTCAGCACATAGCCTGACCCCCCCACGTTTCCGTACCCTCACCTGTGCCCTAAGCCTTGCCGTTCCCTATCCCGAACCCTAGCCCGGAACGGAAACCCACCACCAGCCCTACACCTTACCATACGCCGTTGCCTACTCCTGGCCCGTACGCTGGCACTGACCCGTGCGTCAGCACGTAGCCTGACCCTCCCACGTTTCCGTACCCTCACCTGTGCCCTAAGCCTTGCCGTTCCTTAACCCTAACCCTAGCCCGGAACACAAACCCACCACCAGCCGTACACCTTACCTTATGCCGTACACTACTCCTGGCCCGTACGCTTGCACTGACCCGTGCGTCAGCACGTAGCCTGACCCTCCCACGTTTCAGTACCCTCACCTCTGCCCTAAGCCTTGCCGTTCCCTAACACTAACCCTAGCCCGGAAGAGAAACCCACCACCAGCCCTACACCTTACCTTACGCCGTACCCTACTCCTAGCCCGTACGCTGGCACTGACCCGTGCGTCAGCACGTAGCCTGACCCTCAAACGTTTCCCTAACCTCACCTGTGCCCTAAGCCTTGCCTTTCCCTAACCCTAACCCTAGCCCAGAATGCAAATCCACCACCATGCCTACACCTTACCCTACGCCGTTGCTTACTCCTGGCCCGTACGCTGGCACTGACCCGTGCGTCAGCACATAGCCTGACCAGCCCACGTTTCCGTACCTTCACCTGTGCCCTAAGCCTAGCCGTTCCCTCACCCTAACCCTAGCCCCGTACGGAAACCCACCTCCAGGCCTACACCTTGGCATAAGCCGTTGCCTACTCCTGGCCCGTACGCTAGCACAGACCTGTGCGTCAGCACGTAGACTTACCCCCCCGCGTTACCGTACCCTCACCTCTGCCCTAAGCCTTGCCGTCCCTAACCCTAACCCTAGCCCGGAAAGGAAACCCACCACCAGCCGTACACCTTACCTTACGCCGTACCCTATTCCTGTCCCGTACGCTGGCACTGACCCGTGCGTCAGCACATAGCCTGGCCCTCGCACGCTTCCTTACCCTCACCTGTGCCCTAAGCCTTGCCGTTCCCTAACCCTAACCCTAGCCCGGAACGGAAACCCACCAACAACCCTACACATTACCTTACGCCGTACCCTAATCCTGGCCCGTACGCTGGCACTGACCCGTGCGTCAGCACGTAGCTTGAGCCTCCCACGTTTCCGTACCCTCACCTGTGCCCTAAGCATTGCCGTACCCTAACCCTAACCCTAGCCCGGAACGCAAACCCACCACCAGCCGTACACCTTACCTTACGCCGTACCCTACTCCTGGCCCGTTCGCTGGCACTGACCCATGCGTCAGCACGTAGCCTGACCCTCCCAAGTTTCGGTACCCTTGCCTGTGCCCTAAGCCTTGCCGTTCCCAAACCCTAACCCTAGCCCAGAACGCAAACCCACCACCAGCCCTACACCTAACCCTACGAAGTACCCTACTCCTGGCCCGTACGCTGGCACTGACCCATGCGTCTGCACGTAGCCTGACCCTCCCACGTTTCCGTACCCTCACCTGTGCCCTAAGCCTTGCCGTTCCCTAACCCTAACCCTAGCCCAGAATGCAAATCCACCACCAGCCCTACACCTTACCCTACGCCGTTGCTTACTCCTGGCCCGTACGCTGGCACTGACCCGTGCGTCAGCACATAGCCTGACCCTCCCACGTTTCCGTACCCTCACCTGTGCCCTAAGCCTTGCCGTTCCGTAACCCTAACCCTAGCCCCGTACGGAAACCCACCCTCAGCCCTACACATTACCCTATGCCGTTGCCTACTCCTGGCCCGTACAATAGCACTAACCTGTGCGTCAGCACGTAGCCTTACCCTCCCGCGTTTCCGTACCATCACCTGTGCCCTACGACTTGCCGTTCCCTAACCCTAACCCTAGTCCGGAACGGAAACCGACAACCAGCCCTACACCTTACTCTACGCCGTTGCCTACTCCTGGCCTGTACGCTGGCACTGACCCGTGCATCAGCACGTAGCCTTACCCCCCCGCGTTTCCATTCCCTAACCTGTGCCCTAAGCCTTGCCGTTCCCTAACCCTACCCCTAGCCCCGAACGGAAACCCACCACCAGCCCTACACCTTACCTTACGCCGTACCCTACTCCTGGCCCGTATGCTGGCAATGACCCATGCGTCAGCACGTAGCCTGACCCTCCCACGTTTCCGTACCCTCACCTGTTCCCTAGGACTTGCCGTTCCCTCACCCTAACCCTAGCCCGGAACGCAAACACACCACCAGCCCTACACCTTACCCTACGCCGTTGCCTACTCCTGGCCCGTACGCTGGCACTGACCCATGCGTCAGCACGTAAACTTACCCTCCCGCGTTTCCGTACCCTCACCTGTGCCCTAAGCCTTGCCATTCCCTAACCCTAACCGTAGCCCGGAACGCAAAAATACCACCAGCCCTACACCATACCCTACGTCGTTGCCTACTCCTGGCCCGTACGCTGGCACTGACCCGTGCGTCAGCACAAAACCTGAACCTCCCACGTTTCCGTACCCTCACCTGTGCCCTAAGCCTTGCCGTTCCCTAACCCTAACCCTAGCCCGGAACGCAAACCCACCACCAGCCCTACACCTTACCCTACGCCGTTGCCTACTCCTGGCCCGTACGCTGGCACTTACCCGTGCGTCAGCACGTAAACTTACCCTCCCGCGTTTCCGTACCCTCACCTGTGCCCTAAGCCTTGCCATTCCCTAACACTAACCGTAGCCCGGAACGCAAAAACACCACCAACCCTACACCATACCCTACGCCGCTGCCTACTCCTGGCCCGTACGCTGGCACTGACCCGTGCCTCAGCACGTAGCCTGACCATCCCTCATTTCCGTACCCTAACCTGCGCCCTAAGCCTTGCCGTTCCCTAACCCTAACCCTAGGCCGGAACGCAAACCCACCACCAGCCCTACACCTAACCCTATGCCGTACCCTACTCCTGGCCCGTACACTGGCACTGACCCGTGCGTCAGCACGTAGCCTGGCCCTCGTACGTTTCTGTAACCTCACCTGTTCCCTAAGCCTTGCCGTTCCCTAACCCTAACCGTAGCCTGGAACGCAAACCCACCACCAGCCCTACACCTTACCTTACGCCGTACCCTACTACTGGCCCGTACGCTGGCACTGACCCGTGCGTCAGCACTTAGCCTGGCCCTCCTATGTTTCCGGACCCTCACCAGTACCCAAAGCCTTGCCGTTCCCTAACCCTAACCATAGCCCGGAACGCAAACCCACCACAAGCCGTACACCTTACCTTACACCGTACCCTACTCCTGGCCCGTACGCTGGCACTGACCCGTGCGTCAGCACGTAGCCTGAACCTCCCACATTTCCGTACCCTCACCTGTGCCCTAAGCTTTGCCGTTCCCTATCCCTAACCCTAACCCTAGCCCGGAACGGAAACCCAGCACCAGCCCTACACCTTACCCTACGCCATTGCCTACTCCTGGCCTGTACTCTGGCACTAACCCGTGCATCAGCACGTAGCCGTACCCTCCCGCGTTTCCGTACCCTGACCTGTGCCGTAAGCCTTGCCGTTCCCTAACCCTAACCCTAGCCCGGAACGGAAACCCACCACCAGCCCTACACCTTACCTTACACCGTAACCTATTCCTGGCCCGTACGCTGGCACTGAACCGTGCGTCAGCACGTAGCCTGACCCTCCCACGTTTCCGTACCCTCACCTGTGCCGTAAGCCTTGCCGTTCCCTAACCCTAACCCTAGCCCGGAACGCAAACCCACCACCAGCCCTACACCTAAACCTACGTCGTACCCTACTCCTGGCCCGTACGCTGGCACTGACCCGTGCGTCAGCACGTAGCCTGACCCTCACAAGTTTCCCTACCCTCACCTGTGCCCTAAGCCTTGCCTTTCCCTAACCCTAACCCTATCCCAGAATGCAAATCCACCACCAGCCTTACACCTTACCTTACGCCGTTGCTTACTCCTGGCCCGCACGCTGGCACTGACCCGTGCATCAGCACATACCCTGACCCTCCCACGTTTCCGTACCCTCACCTGTGCCCTAAGCCTTGCCGTTCCCTAACCCTAACACTAGCCCCGTACGGAAACCCAACTCCATCCCTACACCTTAGCCTATGCCGTTGCCTACTCCTGGCCCGTACTCTAGCACTGACCTGTGCGTCAGCACGTAGCCTTACCATCCCGCGTTTCCGTACCCTCACTTCTGCCCTAAGCCTTGCCGTTCCCTAACCCTAACCCTAGCCCGGAACGCAAACCCACCACCAGCCCTACACCTTACCCTATGACATTGCCTACTCCTGGCCTGTAGGCTGGCACTGACCCGTGCATCAGCACGTAGCCTTACCCTCCCGCGTTTCCGTACCCTCACCTGTGCCCTTAGCCTTGCCATTCCCTATCCCTGACCCTAGCCCGGAACGCAAAAATACCACCAGCCCTACACCATACCCTACGTCGTTGCCTACTCCTGGCCCGTACGCTGGCACTGACCCGTGCGTCAGCACAAAACCTGAACCTCCCACGTTTCCGTACCCTCACCTGTGCCCTAAGCCTTGCCGTTCCCTAACCCTAACCCTAGCCCGGAACGCAAACCCACCACCAGCCCTACACCTTACCCTACGCCGTTGCCTACTCCTGGCCCGTACGCTGGCACTTACCCGTGCGTCAGCACGTAAACTTACCCTCCCGCGTTTCCGTACCCTCACCTGTGCCCTAAGCCTTGCCATTCCCTAACCCTAACCGTAGCCCGGAACGCAAAAACACCACCAGCCCTACACCATACCCTACGCCGCTGCCTACTCCTGGCCCGTACGCTGGCACTGACCCGTGCCTCAGCACGTAGCCTGAGCCTCCCACGTTTCCGTACCCTCACCTGTGCCCTAAGCCTCGCCGTTCCATAACCCTAACCCTAGCCTGGAACGCAAACCCACCACCAGCCCTACACCTAACCCTACGCCGTACCCTACTCCTGGCCCGTACGCTGGCACTGACCCGTGCGTCAGCACATAGCCTGACCCTCCCACGTTTCAGTACCCTCATGTGTGCCCTAAGCCTTGCCGTTCCCTAACCCTAACCCTAGCCCGGAACAGAAACCCACCACCAGCCCTACGCCTTTCCTTACGCCGTACCGTACTCCTGGCACGTACGCTGGCACTGACCCGTGCCTCAGCACGTAGCCCGAACCTCACACGTTTCCCTACCCTCACCTGTGCCCTAAGCCTTGCCTTTCCCTAACCATAACCCTAGCCCAGAATGCCAATCCACCACCAGCCCTACACATTACCTTACGCCGTTGCTTACTCCTGGCCCGTACGCTGGCACTGATGCGTGTGTCAGCACATAGCCTGACCATCCCTCATTTCCGTACCCTCACCTGTGCCCTAAGCCTTGCCGTTCCCTAACCCGAACCCTAGCCAGGAACGGAAACCCACCACCAGCCCTACACCTTACCCTACACCGTTGCCTAATCCTGGCCCGTACGCTGGCACTGAACCGTGCGTCAGCACGTAGCCGGACCCTCCCACATTTCCGTACCCTCACCTGTGCCCTAAGCCTTGCCGTTCCCTAACCCTAACCCTAGCCCGGAACGGAAACCCACCACCAGCCCTACACCTTACCCTACGCCGTTGCCTACTCCTGCTTGTACGCTGGCACTGACCCGTGCATGAGCACGTAGCTTTACCCTCCCGCGTTTCCGTACCATCACCTGTGCCCTAAGCCTTGCCGTTCCCTAACCCTAACCCTAGCCCAGAATGCAAATCCACCACCAGCCCTACACTTTATCCTACGCCGTTGCCTACTCCTGGCCCGTACGCTGGCACTGACCCGTGCGTCAGCACGTAGCCTTACCCTCCCGCGTTTCCGTACCCTCACCTGTGCCTTAAGCCTTGCCGTTCCCTAACCATAACCCTAGCCCGGAACGCAAACCCACCACCAGCCCTACACCATACGCTACGCCGTTGCCTACTCCTGGCCCGTACGCTGCAACTGTCCCGAGCCTCAGCACGTAGCCTGACCCTCCCACGTTTCCGTACCCTCACCTATGCCCTAAGCCTTGCCGTTCCCTAACCCTAACCCTAGCCCGGAACGCAAACCCACCACCAGCCCTACACCTAACCCTACGCCGTAACCAACTCCTGGCCCGTACGCTGGCACTGACCCGTGGGTCAGCACGTAGCCTGACCCTCCCACGTTTCCGTACCCTCACCTGTGCCCTAAGCCTTGCCGTTCCCTAACCCTAACCCTAGCCCGGAACGGAAACCCACCACCAGCCGTACACCTTACCTTACGACGTACCCTATTCCTGGCCCGTATGCTGGCACTGACCCGTGCGTCAGCACGTAGCGTGGCCCTGGCACGTTTCCGTAACCTCACCTGTGCACTTAGTCTAGCCGCTCCCTAACCCTAACACTAGCCCGGAATGCAAACCCACCACCAGCCCTACACCTTACCTTACGCCGTACCCTACTCCTGGCCCGTACGCTGGAACTGACCCGTGCGTCAGCACGTAGCCTGGCCCTCCCACGTTTCCGTACCCTCACCTGTGCCCAAAGACTTGCCGTTCCCTAACCCTAACCCTGGCCCGGAACGGAAACCCACCACAAGCCGTACACCTTACCTTACTCCATACCCTACTCCTGGCCCGTACGCTGGCACTAACCCCTGCGTCAGCACTTAGCCTGACCCTCCCACGTTTCCGTACCCTCACCTGTGCCCTAAGCCTTGCCGTTCCCTAACCCTATCATTAACCCGGAAGGGAAACCCACCACCAGACCTACACATTACCTTACGCCGTACCCTACTCCTGGCCTGTACGCTGGCACTGAGCCGTGCGTCAGCACATAGCCTGACCCTCCCACGTTTCCGTACCCTCACCTGTGCCCTAACCCTTGCCGTTCCCTAACGCTAACCCTATCCCGGAATGCAAACCCACCACCAGCCGTACACCTTACCTTACGCCGTGCCCTACTCCTGGCCCGTACGCTGGCACTGAACCATGCGTCAGCACGTAGCCTGACCCTCCCACGTATCCATACCCTTACCTGTGCCCTAAGCCTTGCCGTTCCCTAACCCTAACCCTAGCCAGGAACGCACACCCACCAAGAGCCCTACACCTTACCCTACGCCGTAGACTACTCCTAGACCGTACGCTGGCACTGAACCGTGCGTCAGCACGTAGCCTGACCCTCGCACGTTTCGGTACCCTCAACTGTGCCCTAAGCCTTTCCGTTCCCTAACCCTAACCCTAGCCCGGAACGCAAACCCACCACCTGCCCAAAACCTTACCTTAGGCCGTACCCTACTCCTGGCCCATAAGCTGGCACTGACCCATGCGTCAGCACGTAGCCTGGCCCTCCTACGTTTCCGTACCCTCACCTGTGCCGTAAGCCTTGCCGTTCCCTAACCCTAACCCTAGCCCGGAACGGAAACCCACCACCAGCCGTCCACCTTACCTTACACCGTACACTACTCCTGGCCCGTACGCTGGCACTGACCCGTGCGTCAGCACACAGCCTGACCCTCCCACATTTCAGTACCCTCACCTGTGCCCTAAGCCTTTCCGATCCCTAACCCTAACCCTAGCACGGAACAAAAACCCAACACCAGCCCTACACCTTAGCTTACGCCGTACCGTACTACTGGCCCGTACGCTGGCACTGACCCGTGCGTCAGCACGTAGCCCGACCCTCACACGTTTCCCTACGCTCACCTGTGCCCTAATCCTTGCCTTTCCCTTACCATAACCCTAGCCCAGAATGCAAATCCACCACCAGCCCTACACCTTACCCTACGCCGTGGCTTACTCCTGGCCCGTACGCTGGCACTGACCCATACGTCAGCACGTAGACTTACCCCCCCGCGTTACCGTCCCCTCACCTCTGCCCTAAGCCTTGCCGTTCCCTAACCCTAACCCTAGCCCGGAAAGGAAACCCACCACCAGCCGTACACCTTACCTTACGCCGTACCCTATTCCTGTCCCGTACGCTGGCACTGACCCGTGCGTCAGCACATAGCCTGGCCCTCGCACGCTTCCGTACCCTCACCTGTGCCCTAAGCCTTGCCGTTCCCTAACACTAACCCTAGCCCGGAACGGAAACCCACCAACAACCATACACATTACCTTACGCCGTACCCTAATCCTGGCCCGTACGCTGGCACTGACCCGTGCGTCAGCACGTAGCTTGAGCCTCCCACGTTTCCGTACCCTCACCTGTGCCCTAAGCATTGCCGTACCCTAACCCTAACCCTAGCCCGGAACGCAAACCCACCACCAGCCGTACACCTTACCTTACGCCGTACCCTACTCCTGGCCCGTTCGCTGGCACTGACCCATGCGTCAGCACGTAGCCTGACCCTCCCAAGTTTCGGTACCCTTGCCTGTGCCCTAAGCCTTGCCGTTCCCAAACCCTAACCCTAGCCCAGAACGCAAACCCACCACCAGCCCTACACCTAACCCTACGAAGTACCCTACTCCTGGCCCGTACGCTGGCACTGACCCGTGTGTCAGCACGTAGCCTGACCCTCCCACGTTTCCGTACCCTCACCTGTGCCCTAAGCCTTGCCGTTCCCTAACCCTAACCCTAGCCCAGAATGCAAATCCACCACCAGCCCTACACCTTACCCTACGCCGTTGCTTACTCCTGGCCCGTACGCTGGCACTGACCCGTGCGTCAGCACATAGCCTGACCCTCCCACGTTTCCGTACCCTCACCTGTGCCCTAAGCCTTGCCGTTCCGTAACCCTAACCCTAGCCCCGTACGGAAACCCACCCTCAGCCCTACACATTACCCTATGCCGTTGCCTACTCCTGGCCCGTACAATAGCACTAACCTGTGCGTCAGCACGTAGCCTTACCCTCCCGCGTTTCCGTACCATCACCTGTGCCCTACGACTTGCCGTTCCCTAACCCTAACCCTAGTCCGGAACGGAAACCGACAACCAGCCCTACACCTTACTCTATGCCGTTGCCTACTCCTGGCCTGTACGCTGGCACTGACCCGTGCATCAGCACGTAGCCTTACCCCCCCGCGTTTCCATTCCCTAACCTGTGCCCTAAGCCTTGCCGTTCCCTAACCCTACCCCTAGCCCCGAACGGAAACCCACCACCAGCCCTACACCTTACCTTACGCCGTACCCTACTCCTGGCCCGTATGCTGGCAATGACCCATGCGTCAGCACGTAGCCTGACCCTCCCACGTTTCCGTACCCTCACCTGTTCCCTAGGACTTGCCGTTCCCTCACCCTAACCCTAGCCCGGAACGCAAACACACCACCAGCCCTACACCTTACCCTACGCCGTTGCCTACTCCTGGCCCGTACGCTGGCACTGACCCGTGCGTCAGCATGTAAACTTACCCTCCCGCGTTTCCGTACCCTCACCTGTGCCCTAAGCCTTGCCATTCCCTAACCCTAACCGTAGCCCGGAACGCAAAAATACCACCAGCCCTACACCATACCCTACGTCGTTGCCTACTCCTGGCCCGTACGCTGGCACTGACCCGTGCGTCAGCACTAAACCTGAACCTCCCACGTTTCCGTACCCTCACATGTGCCCTAAGCCTTGCCGTTCCCTAACCCTAACCCTAGCCCGGAACGCAAACCCACCACCAGCCCTACACCTTACCCTACGCCGTTGCCTACTCCTGGCCCGTACGCTGGCACTTACCCGTGCGTCAGCACGTAAACTTACCCTCCCGCGTTTCCGTACCCTCACCTGTGCCCTAAGCCTTGCCATTCCCTAACCCTAACCGTAGCCCGGAACGCAAAAACACCACCAGCCCTACACCATACCATACGCCGCTGCCTACTCCTGGCCCGTACGCTGGCACTGACCCGTGCCTCAGCACGTAGCCTGAGCCTCCCACGTTTCCGTACCCTCACCTGTGCCCTAAGCCTCACCGTTCCCTAACCCTAACCCTAGCCTGGAACGCAAACCCACCACCAGCCCTACACCTAACCCTACGCCGTACCCTACTCCTGGCCCGTACGCTGGCACTGACCCGTGCGTCAGCACATAGCCTGACCCTCCCACGTTTCAGTACCCTCATGTGTGCCCTAAGCCTTGCCGTTCCCTAACCCTAACCCTAGCCCGGAACAGAAACCCACCACCAGCCCTACACCTTTCCTTACGCCGTACCGTACTCCTGGCACGTACGCTGGCACTGACCCGTGCCTCAGCACGTAGCCCGACCCTCACACGTTTCCCTACCCTCACCTGTGCCCTAAGCCTTGCCTTTCCCTAACCATAACCCTAGCCCAGAATGCCAATCCACCACCAGCCCTACACATTACCTTACGCCGTTGCTTACTCCTGGCCCGTACGCTGGCACTGATGCGTGTGTCAGCACATAGCCTGACCATCCCTCATTTCCGTACCCTCACCTGTGCCCTAAGCCTTGCCGTTCCCTAACCCGAACCCTAGCCAGGAACGGAAACCCACCACCATCCCTACACCTTACCCTACGCCGTTGCCTAATCCTGGCCCGTACGCTGGCACTGACCCGTGCGTCAGCACGTAGCCTGACCCTCCCACATTTCCGTACCCTCACCTGTGCCCTAAGCCTTGCCGTTCCCTAACCCTAACCCTAGCCCGGAACGGAAACCCACCACCAGCCCTACACCTTACCCTACGCCGTTGCCTACTCCTGCTTGTACGCTGGCACTGACCCGTGCATGAGCACGTAGCTTTACCCTCCCGCGTTTCCGTACCCTCACCTGTGCCCTAAGCCTTGCCGTTCCCTAACCCTAACCCTAGCCCAGAATGCAATTCCACCACCAGCCCTACACTTTATCCTACGCCGTACCCTATTCCTGGCCCGTACGCAGGCACTGACCCGTGCGTCAGCACGTACCCTGGCCCTCGCACGTTTCCGTACCCTCACCTGTGCCCTAAGCCTTGCCGTTCCCTAACCCTAACCCTAGCCCGGAACGGAAACCCACCAACAACCCTACACATTACCTTACGCCGTACCCTTCTCCTGGCCCGTACGCAGGCACTGACCCGTGCGTCAGCACGTAGCTTGACCCTCCCACGTTTCCGTACCCTCACCTGTGCCCTAAGCCTTGCCGTTCCCTAACCCTAACCTTAGCCCAGAACGCAAATCCACCACCAGCCGTACACCTTACCTTACGCCGTACCCTACTCCTGGCCCGTACGCTGGCACTGACCCATGCGTCAGCACGTAGCCTGACCCTCCCAAGTTTCGGTACCCTCACCTGTGCCCTAAGCCTTGCCGTTCCCTAACCCTAACCCTAGCCCGGAACGGAAACCACCAGCCCTACACCTTACTCTACGCCGATGCCTACTCCTGGCCCGTACGCTGGCAATGACCCGTGCGTCAGCACGTAGCCTTACCCTCCCACGTTTCCGTACCCTCACCTGTACCCAAAGCCTTGCCGTTCCCTAACCCTAACCCAAGCCTGGAACGGAAACCCACCACCAGCCGTACACCTTACCTTACGCCGTACCCTATACCTGGCCCGTACGCTGGCACTGTACCCGTGCGTCAGCACGTAGCCTGGCCCTCGCACGATTCTGTAACCTCACCAGTTCCCTAAGCCTTGCCGTTCCCTAACCCTAAACCCAGCCCGGAACGCAAACACACCACCAGCTCTACACCTTACCTTACGCCGTACCCTACTCCTGGCCCGTACGCTGGCACTGGCCCGTGCGTCAGCACGTAGCCTGGCCCTCCTACGTTTCCGTACCCTCACCTGTACCCAAAACCTTGCCGTTCCCTAACCCTAACCCTAGCCCAGAACGCAAACCCACCACAAGCCGTACACCTTACCTTACACCGTACCCTACTCCTGGCCCGTACGCTGGCACTGACCCGTGCGTCAGCACGTAGCCTGACCCTCCCACGTTTCCGTACCCTGACCTGTGCCCTAAGCCTTGCCGTTCTCTAACCCTAACCCTAGCCCTGAAAGGAAACCCACCACCAGCCCTACACCTTACCCTACGTCGTTGCCTAGTCTTGGCCCGTACGCCGGCACTCACCCGTACGTCAGCACGTAGCCTGACCCTCCCACGTTTCCGTACCCTCACCTGTACCCTAAGCCTTGACGTTCCCTAACCCTAACCCCAGCCCTGTACGGAAACCCATCCCCAGCTCTACACCTTACGCTACGCCGTTGCCTACTCCTGGCCCGTATGCTGGCACTGACCCGTGCGTCAGCACGTAGCCTTACCCTCCCGCGTTTCCGTACGCTGACCTGTGCCCTAAGCCTTGCCATTCCGTAACCCTAACCCTAGCCCGCATCGCAAATCCACCACCAGCCCTACACCTTACCCTACGTCGTTGCCTACTCCTGGCCCGTACGCTGGCACTGACCTGTGCATCAGCACGTAGCCTGACCCTCCCACGTTTCCGTACCCTCACCTGTGCCCTAAGCCTTGCCTTTCCCTAACCCTAACCCTAACTCGGAATGGAAAACCACCACCAGCCTTACACCTTACCCTACGCCGTTGCCTACTCCTGGCCTGTACGCTGGCACTAACCTGTGCATCAGCACGTAGCCTTACCCTGCCGCGTTTCCGTACCCTCACCGGTACCATAAGCCTTGCCGTTCCCTAACCCTAACCCTAGCCCGGAAGGCAAATCCACTACCAGCCCTATACATTATCTTACGCCGTTGCCTTCTCCTGGCCCGTACGCTGGCATTGACCCGTGCGTCAGCACGTAATCTTACCCGACCGTGTTTCCGTACCCTCACCTGTGCCCTAAGCCTTGCCATTCTCTAACCCTAACCCTAGCCCGGAACGCCAATCCACCACCAGCCCTAGACCATACCCTACACCGTTGCCTACTCCTGGCCCGTACGCTGGCACTGACACGTGCGTCAGCACGTAGCCTGACACTCCCACGTTTCCGTACCCTCACCTGTGCCCTAAGCTTTGCCGTTCCCTAACCCTAACCCTAGCCCGGAACGCAAACCCACCACAAGCCCTAAACCTTACCCTATGCCGTAGCCTCCTCCTGGACCGTACGCTGGCACTGACCCGTGCGTTAGCACGTAGCCTGACCCTCCCACGTTTCCGTACCCTCACCTGTGCCCTAAGCCTTTCCGTTCCGTAACCCTAACCCTAGCCCGGAACGGAAACCCACCACCTGCCCTACACCTTACCTTAGGCCGTACCCTACTCCTGGCCCATAAGCTGGCACTGACCCGTGCGTCAGCACATAGCCTGGCCCTCCCACGTTTCCGTACCCTCAACTGTGCCCTATGCCTTGCCGTTCCCTAACCCTAACCCTAGCCCGGAACGCAAACCCACCACCAGCCCTACACCTAACCCTACGCCGTACCCTACTCCTGGCCCGTACGCTGGCACTGACCCGTGCGTCAGCACGTAGCCTGAGCCTCCCACGTTTCCGTACCCTCACCTGTGCCCTAAGCCTTGCCGTACCCTAACCCTAACCCTAGCCCGGAACGGAAACCAACCACCAGCCCTACACCTTACTCTACGCCGATGCCTACTCCTGGCCCGTACGGTGGCACTGACACGTGCGTCAGCACGTAGCCGGACCCTCCCACGTTTCCGTACCCTCCCCTGTGCCCTAAGCCTTGCCGTTCCCTAACCCTATCCCTACCCTGGAACGGAAATCAACCACCAGCCCTACACCTTACCTTACGCCGTTGCCTACTCCTGGCCCGTACACTTGCACTGATCCGTGCGTCAGCATGTACCCTGACCCTCGCACGTTTCCGTACCATCCCCTGTGCCCTAAGCCTTGCCGTTCCCTAACCCTATCCCTAGCCTGGAACGAAAATCAACCACCAGCCCTACACCTTACATTACGCCGTATCCTATTCCTGGCCCGTACGCTGGCACTGACCCGTGCGTCAGCATGTACCCTGACCCTCGCACGTTTCCGTACCCTCCCCTGTGCCCTAAGCCTTGCCGTTCCCTAACCCTATCCCTAGCCTGGAACGAAAATCAACCACCAGCCCTACACCTTACATTACGCCGTATCCTATTCCTGGCCCGTACGCTGGCACTGACCCGTGCGTCAGCACGTAGCCTGGCCCTCGCACGTTTCTGTAACCTCACCTGTTCCCTAAGCCTTGCCGTTCCCTAACCCTAACCCTAGCCCGGAACGCAAACCCACCACCAGCCCTACACCTTACCTTACGCCGTACCCTACTCCTGGCCCGTACGCTGGCAATGACCCGTGCGTCAGCACGTAGCCTGGCCCTCCTACGTTTCCGTACCCTCACCTGTACCCAAAGCCTTGCCGTTCCCTAACCCTAACCCTAGCCCGGAACGCAAACCCACCACAAGCCGTACACCTTACCTTACACCGTAACCTACTCCTGGCCCGTACGCTGGCACTGACCCGTGCGTCAGCACGTAGCCTGACCCTCCCACGTTTCCGTACCCTCACCTGTGCCCTAAGCCTTGCCGTTCCCTAACCCTAACCGTAGCCCTGAACGGAAACCCACCACCAGCCCTACACCTTACCCTACGTCGTTGCGTAGTCTTGGCCCGTACGCTGGCACTCACCCGTACGTCAGCACGTAGCCTGACCCTCCCACGTTTCCGTACCCTCACCTGTACCCTAAGCCGTGACGTTCCCTAACCCTAACCCTAGCCCGGTACGGAAACCCATCCCCAGCCCTACACCTTACGCTACGCCGTTGCATACTCCTGGCCCATACGCTGGCACTGACCCGTGCGTGAGCACGTAGCCTTACCCTCCCGCGTTTCCGTACGCTGACCTGTGCCCTAAGCCTTGCCGTTCCCTAACCCTAACCCTAGCCCGGATCGCAAATCCACCACCAGCCCTACACCTTACCCTACGCCGTTGCCTAATCCTGGCCTGTACGCTGGCACTGACCCGTGCGTCAGCACGTAGCCTTACCCTGCCGCGTTTCCGTACGCTCACCGGTACCCTAAGCCTTGCCGTTCCCTAACCCTAACCCTAGCCCGGAACGCAAATCCACCAGCAGCCTTATACATTATGTTACGCCGTTGCCTACTCCTGGCCCGTACGCTGGCACTGACCCGTGCGTCAGCACGTAATCTTACCCTACCGCGTTTCCGTACCCTCACCTGTGCCCTAAGCCTTGCCGTTCCCTAACCCTAACCCTAGCCCGGAACGCAAATCCACCACAAGCCCTAGACCATACCCAACACCATTGCCTACTCCTGGCCCGTACGCTGGCACTGACCCGTGCGTCAGCACGTAGCCTGACCCTCCCACGTTTGTGTACCCTCACCTGTGCCCTAAGCTTTCCCGTTCCCTAACCCTAACCCTAGCCCGGAACGCAAACCCACCACAAGCCCTAAACCTTACCGTATGCCGTAGCCTCCTCCTGGACCGTACGCTGGCACTGACCCGTGCGTCAGCACGTAGCCTGACCCTCCCACGTTTCCGTACCCTCACCTGTGCCCTAAGCCTTTCCGTTCCATAACCATAAACCTAGCCCGGAACGGAAACCCACCACCTGCCCTACACCTTACCTTAGGCCGTACCCTACTCCTGGCCCATAAGCTGGCACTGACCCGTGCGTCAGCACGTAGCCTGGCCCTCCCACGTTTCCGTACCCTCACCTGTGCCCTAAGCCTTGCCGTTCCCTAACCCTAACCATAGCCCGGAACCAAAACCAACCACCAGCCCTACACCTTACTCTACACCGTTGCCTACTCCTGGCCCGTACGCTGGCACTGACCCGTGCGTCAGCACATAGCGTGGCCCTTGCACGTTTCCGTAACCTCACCTGTGCCCTAAGCCTAGCCGTTCCCTAACCCTAACCCTAGCCCGGAACGCAAACCCACCACCAGCCCTACACCTTACCTTACGCCGTACCCTACTCCTGGCCCGTACGCTGGCAATGACCCGTGCGTCAGCACGTAGCCTGGCCCTCCTACGTTTCCGTACCCTCACCTGTACCCAAAGCCTTGCCGTTCCCTAACCCTAACCCTAGCCCGGAAGGCAAACCCACCACAAGCCGTACACCTTACCTTACACCGTACCCTACTCCTGGCCCGTACGCTGGCACTGACCCGTGCGTCAGCACGTAGCCTGACCCTCCCACGTTTCCGTACCCTCACCTGTGCCCTAAGCCTTGCCGTTCCCTAACCCTAACCGTAGCCCTGAACGGAAACCCACCACCAGCCCTACACCTTACCCTACGTCGTTGCATACTCCTGGCCCGTACGCTGGCACTGACCCGTGCGTGAGCACGTAGCCTTACCCTCCCGCGTTTCCGTACGCTGACCTGTGCCCTAAGCCTTGCCGTTCCCTAACCCTAACCCTAGCCCGGATCGCAAATCCACCACCAGCCCTACACCTTACCCTACGCCGTTGCCTAATCCTGGCCTGTACGCTGGCACTGACCCGTGCGTCAGCACGTAGCCTGACCCTCCCACGTTTCCGTACCCTCACCTGTGCCCTAAGCCTTGCCGTTCCCTAACCCTAACCCTAGCCCCGAACGCAAACCCACCACAAGCCCTACACCTTACCCTACGCCGTAGCCTACTCCTGGACCGTACGCTGGCAGTGAACCGTGCGTCAGCACGTAGCCTGACCCTCGCACGTTTTGGTAACCTCACCTGTGCCCTAAGCCTTTCCGTTCCCTAACCCTAACCCTAGCCCGGAATGCAAACCCACCACCAGCCCTACAGCTTACCTTACGCCGTACCCTACTCCTGGCCCGTATGCTGGCACTGACCCTTGCGTCAGCACGTAGCCTGACCCTCCCACGTTTCCGTACCCTCACCTGTGCCCTAAGCCTTGCCGTTCCCTATCCCTAACCCTAGCCCGGAACGGAAACCCACCACCAGCCCTACACCTTACCCTACGCCGTTGCCTAGTCTTGGCCCGTACGCTGGCACTCACCCGTACGTCAGCACGTAGCCTGACCCTCCCACGTTTCCGTACCCTCACCTGTACCCTAAGCTTTGCCGTTCCCTAACCCTAACCCTAGCCCGGTACGGAAACCCATCCCCAGCCCTATCCCTTACGCTACGCCGTTGCCTACTCCTAGCCCGTACGCTGGCACTGACCCTTGCGTCAGCGCGTAGCTTTACCCTCCCGCGTTTCCGTACGCTGACCTGTGACCTACGCCTTGCCGTTCCCTAACCCTAACCCTAGCCCGGAACGGATATCCACCACCAGCCCTACACCTTACCCTACGCCGTTGCCTACTCCTGGCCGGTACGCTGGCACTGACCCGTGCATCACCACGTAGCCTTACCCTGCCACGTTTCCGTACCCTCACCTGTACCCTAAGCCTTGCCGTTCCCGAACCCTAAAACTAGCCCGGAACGGAAATGCACAACCAGCCCTAAACATTATCCTACGCCGTTGTCAACTCCTGGCCCGTACGCTGGCACTGACCCGTTCGTCAGCACATAGCCTTACCCTCCCGCGTTTCCGTACCCTCACCTGTGCCCTAAGCCTTGCCGTTCCCTAACCCTAACCCTAGCCCGGAACGCAAATCCACCACCAGCCCTACACTTTATCCTACGCCGTTGCCTACTCCTGGCCCGTACGCTGGCACTGACCCGTGCGTCAGCACGTAGCCTCACCCTCCCACGTTTCCGTAACCTCACCTGTGCCCTAAGCCTAGCCGTTCCCTAACCGTAACCCTAGCCCGGAACGCAAATCCACCACCAGCCCTACACCATACGCTACGCCGTTGCCTACTCCTGGCCCGTACGCTGGCACTGACCCGAGCCTAAGCACGTAGCCTGACCCTCCCACGTTTCCGTACCCTCACCTGTGCCCTAAGCCTTGCCGTTCCCTTACCCTAACCCTAGCCCGGAACGCAAACCCACCACCAGCCCTACACCTAACCCTACGCCGTACCCTACTCCTGAACCGTACGCTAGCACTGACCCGTGGGTCAGCACGTAGCCTGACCCTCCCACGTTTCCGTACCCTCACCTGTGTCCTAAGCCTTGCTGTTCCCTAACCCTAACCCTAGCCCGGAACGGAAACCCACCACCAGCCGTACACCTTACCTTATGCCGTACCCTATTCCTGGCCCGTACGCTGGCACTGACCCGTGCGTCAGCACGTAGCGTGGCCCTTGCACGTTTCCGTAACCTCACCTGTGCCCTAAGCCTAGCCGTTCCCTAACCCTAACCCTAGCCCGGAACGCAAACCCACCACCAGCCCTACACCTTACCTTACGCCGTACCCTACTCCTGGTCCGTACGCTGGCACTGACCCGTGCGTCAGCACGTAGCCTGAGCCTCCCACGTTTCGGTACCCTCACCTGTGCCCAAAGACTTGCCGTTCCCTAACCCTAACCCTAGCCCGGAACGCAAACCCACCACAAGCCGTACACCTTACCTTACACCATACCCTACTCCTGGCCCGTACGCTGGCACTGACCCGTGCGTCAGCACGTAGCCTGACACTCCCACGTTTCCGTAACCTCACCTGTGCCCTATGCCTTGCCGTTCCCTAACCCTAACCCTAGCCCGGAACGGAAACCCACCACTAGCCCTAAACCTTACCCTACGCCGTTGTCTACTCCTGGCCCCTACGCTGGCACTGACCCGTGCATCAGCACGTACCCTTACCCTCCCGCATTTCCGTACCCTCACCTGTGCCCTAAGCCTTGCCGTTCCCTAACCCTAACCCTAGCCCCGAACGGAAACCCACCACCAGCCCTACACCTTACCTTACGCCGTACCCTACTCCTGGCCCGTACGCTGGCACTGACCCATGCGTCAGCACGTAACCTAACCCTCCCACGTTTCCGTACCCTCACCTGTTCCCTAAGCCTTGCCATTCCCTAACCCTAAGCCTAGCCCGGAACGCAAACCCACCACCAGCCCTACACCTTACCCTACGCCGTTGCCTAATCCTGGCCCGTACGCTGGCACTGACCCGTGCATCAGCACGTAAACTTACCCTCCCGCGTTTCCGTACCCTCACCTGTGCCCTAAACCTTGCCATTCCCTAACCCTAACCGTAGCCCGGAACGCAAATCCACCACCAGCCCTACACCATACCCTACGCCTTTGCCTACTCCTGGCCCGTACGCTGGCACTGACCCGTGCGTCTACACGTAGCCTGACCCTCCAACGTTTCCGTACCCTCACCTGTGCCCTAAGCTTTGCCGTTCCCTAACCCTAACCCTAGCCCGGAACGCAAACCCACCACAAGCCCTAAACCTTACCCTATGCCGTAACCTCCTCCTGGACCGTACGCTGGCACTGACCCGTGCGTCAGCACGTAGCCTGACCCTCCCACGTTTCCGTACCCTCACCTGTGCCCTAAGCCTTTCCGTTCCGTAACCCTAACCCTAACCCGGAACGGAAACCCACCACCGGCCCTACACCTTACCTTAGGCCGTACCCTACTCCTGGCCCGTACGCTGGCACTGACCCGTGCGTCAGCACGTAGCCTGGCCCTCCCACGTTTCCGTACCCTCACCTGTGCCCTAAGCCTTGCCGTTCCCTAACCCTTACCCTAGCCCGGAACGCAAACCCACCACCAGCCTTAAACCTTACCTTACGCCGTACCCTACTCCTGGCCCGTACGCTGGCACTGACCCATGCGTCAGCACGTAGCCTGACCCTCCCACGTTTCTGTACCCTCACCTGTGCCCTGAGCCTTGCCGTTCCCTAACCCTTACCCTAGCCCGGAACGCAAACCCACCTCCAGCCCTACACCTTACCCTACGCCATTGCCTACTCCTGGCCCGTACGCTGGCACTGACCCGTGCGTCAGCACGTAGCCTGACCCTCCCACGTTTCCGTACCCTCACCTGTGCCCTAAGCCTTGCCGTTCCCTAACCCTAACCCTAGCCCGGAACGCAAACCCACCACCAGCCCTACACCTAACCCTACGCCGTACCCTACTCTTGGTCCATACGCTGGCACTGACCCGTGCGTCAGCACGTAGCCTGACCCTCCCACGTTTCCGTACCCTCACCTGTGCCCTAAGCCTTGCCATTCCCTAACGCTAACCCTAGCCCAGAACGCAAACCCACCGCCAGCCGTACACCTTACCTTACGCCGTAGCCTACTCCTGGCCCATACGCTGGCACTGACCCGTGCGTCAGCACGTAGCCTGACCGTCCCACGTTTCAGTACCCTAACCTGTGCCCTAAGCCTTGCCGTTCCCTAACCCTAACCCTAGCCCGCAACGCAAACCCACCACCAGCCCTACACCTTACCCTACGCCGTACCCTACTCCTGGCCCGTACGCTGGCACTGACCCATGCGTCAGCACGTAGCCTGACCCTCCCATGTTTCCGTACCCTCACCTGTGCCCTAAGCCTTGCCGTTCCCTCACCCTAACCCTAGCCCGGAACGGGAACCCACCACCAGCCCTAAACCTTACCTTACGGGGTACCCTACTCCTGGCCCGTACGCTGGCATTGGCCCGTGCGTCAGCACGTAGCCTGACCCTCCATTTCCGTACCCTCACCTGTGCCCTAAGCCTTGCCCTTCCCTAACCCTAGCCCTAGCCCTGGACCCAAACCTTAGTTAGGCCTTAGGGCTAGGGTTCGGGCTAGGGCTGGGGCCTTAGTTAGTGTCACTGTCACGGCCTTAGTTAGGTTTAGCATCAGAGCTTTCATTAGGTATAATGACAGGGCCTGAGTTAAGGACAGTGTCAGCGCAAGGCCTAGGAGGAGCATAAGAGCCTCTGTAGGATCAGTATCAGGGGATGCGGTTTGGCTTGGGGCTGGGGCTAGGACTGGGGCTGGGGCTGGGGCTGGGGCTGGGGCTGGGGCTGGGGCTAGGGTCTTAGTTAGGAATAGGGTCAAGGCCTTGCTTAAGGAGTGTGTCAGTGCAATGCCTAAGAGGAGCATAAAGGCCTCTATACGATCAGCATCAGGGGCTGGGGCTGCGGCTGGGGCTGGACCTGGGGCCTTACTTAGAAATTGTGTCAAGGCCTTAGTTACCACATTGTCAGGGGAAGGCCTAGGAGGATCATAAAGGCCTCTATATAATCAGCATCAGGGGCTAGGGCTGGGGCTGGGGCTAGTGCTGGGTTTGGGGTTAGGGCTGGAGCTGGGGCTAGGGTTCGGGCTAGGGCTGGGGCCTTAGTTAGTGTCACTGTCAGGGCCTTAGTTAGGTTTAGCATCAGAGCTTTCATTAGGTATAATGACAGGGCCTGAGTTAGTAGTAGTGTCAAGGCCTGAGTTAAGGACAGTGTCAGGACATGGCCTAGGAAGAGCATAAGGGCCTCTGTATGATCAGCATCAGGGGATGGGTTTCGGCCTGGGGCTGGGGCTAGGACTGGGGCTGTGGCTGGGGCTAGGGCTAGGGCTGGGCCTTGGGCTGGGGCTGGGGCTTGGGCTGGGGCTGCGGCTAGTGCTAGGGCTATACCCTTAGTTAGGAATAGTGTGAAGACCTTATTTAGGGTCACAGTCAGGGCCTTATTTAGGATTAGCGTCAGAGCCTACGTTAGGTATAATGTCAAGGCATGAGTTAGAAGTAGTGTCAGGGCCTTAGTGAGGGACAGTATCGGGGCCTCCGTTTGGATGAGCGTCAGAGCTTTTTTTATGTATAATTCCAGGGCCAGAGTTAGGAGGACATCCAGTCCCTTAGACAGGGAAATTGTCAGGGCCTTAGTTAGGGACAGTATCACAGCCTGAGTTATTAGTACTGTCAAGGCCTGAGTTAAGGACAGTGTCAGGGCAAGGCCTAGGAGGAGCATAAGGGACTCTGTAGGATCAGCATCAGGGGCTAGGGTTGGGCCTGGGGCTGTGGCTGGGGCTGGGGCTAGGGATAGGTCTGTGGCTGCGGCTGGGCCTGGTGCTGGGGCTGGAACTAGGGCTGGAGCTGGGGCTGAGTCTAAGTCTATGGCTAGGTCTAGGGCTAGTGCTGGGGCTGGGGCTGGGGCTGGGACTGGGGCTAGTGCTAGGGCTACGGCTGGGGGTAGGGCTGGGGCTAGGTTTATGGCTAGGACCTTAGTTAGGAATAGGGTCAAGGCCTTACTTAAGGACAGTGTCATGGCAAGGCCTAGGAGGAGCATAAAGGCCTCTATAGAATCAGCATCAGGGGCTGGGGCTGCGGCTGGGGCTGTACTTGGGGCCTTAGTTCGAAATAGTGTCAAGGCCTTAGTTACCACATTGTCAGGGGAAGGCCTACGAGGATCGAAAGGGCCTCCATAGGATCAGCATCAGGGGCTAGGGCTGTAGCTAGGGCTGGGACTGCGGCTGCACCTGGGGCTAGGGCTGGGGCTCGGGCTTGGGCTAGGGCTGGAGCTGGGGCTAAGGGTGGGGCTAGGGCTGGGGCTTTAGTTAGTGTCACTGTCAGGGCCTTAGTTAGGTTTAGCATCAGAGCTTTCGTTAGGTATAATGACAGGGCCTGAGTTAGTAGTAGTGTCAAGGCCTGAGTTAAGGACAGTGTCAAGGCAAGGCGTAGGAGGAGCATAAGGGCCTCTGTAGGATCAGCATTAGGGGATGGGGTTTGGCCTGGGGCTGGGGCTAGGACTGGGGCTGTGGCTGGAGCTAGGTCTAGGGCTGGGGCTGGGGCTGGGGCTGGGGCTGGCGCTGGGGCTTGGGCTGGGGCTGCGGCTAGGGCTAGGGGTACGCCCTTAGTTAAGAATAGTGTGAAGGCCTTAGTTACGGTCACAGTCAGGGCCTTATTTAGGGTTAGCGTCAGAGCCTACGTTAGGTATAATCTTAGGGCATGACTTAGAAGTAGTGTCAGGGCCTTAGTGAGGGACAGTATCGGGGCCTCGGTTAGGACGAGCGTCAGAGCTTTTTTTATGTATATTGGCAGGGCCAGAGTTAGGAGGACATCCAGTCCCTTAGACAGGGACACTGTCAGGGCCTTAGTTAGGGACAGTATCACAGCCTGAGTTATTAGTAGTGTCAAGGCCTGAGTTAAGGACAGTGTCACACTAAGGCCTAGGAGGAGCATAAGGGCCTCTGAAGGAACAGCATCAGGGGCTGGGTTTGGGCCTGGGGCTGTGGCTGTAGCTAGGGCTAGGGCTAGGTCTCTGGCTGGGGCTGGGGCTGGGCCTTGAGCTGGGGCTGAGGCTAAGCCTAGGGCTGAGTCTGGGGCTAGTGCTGGGGCTGGGGCTGGGCCTGGGGCTGGGGCTGGGCCTGGAGCTGGGGCTGGGACTGTGTCTAGGGCTAGGGCTGGGGCTAGGGCTGGGGCTAGGGCTGGGGCTTGGGCTGAGGCTAGGTTTAGGGCTAGGCCCTTAGTTAGGAATAGGGTCAAGGCCTTACTTAAGGACAGTGTCAGGGCAAGGCCTAGGAGGAGCAGAAAGGCCTCTATAGGATCAGCATCAGGGGCTGGGGCTGCGGCTGGGGCTGGACTTGGGGCCTTAGTTAGAAATAGTGTCAAGGCCTTAGTTATCACATTGTCAGGGGAAGGCCTAGGAGGATCACAAGGGCCTCTATAGGATCAGCATAAGGGGCTAGGTCTAGATCTGGGGCTGGAGATGGGGCTGGGGATGGGGCTGGGGCTGGGACTGAGGCTAAGGCTAGGGCTGGGTCTGGGGCTAGTGCTGTGTCTGGGGCTGGGGCTGGGGCTCGGACTGGGGCTGGGTCTGGGGCTGGGCCTGGGGCTAGGTTTAGGGCTAGGCCCTTAGTTAGGAATACGGTCAAGGCCTTACTTAAGGACAGTGTCAGGGCAAGGCCTAGGAGGAGCATAAAGGCCTCTATAGGATCAGCATCAGGGGCTGGGGCTGCGGCTGGGGCTGGACTTGGGGCCTTATTTAGAAATAGTGTCAAGGCCTTCGTTACCACATTGTCAGGGGAAGGCCTACGAGGATCGTAAGGGCCTCCATAGTATCAGGATCAGGGTCTAGGGTTGTAGCTAGGGCTGGGACTGCGGCTGCGGCTGGGCCTAGGGCTGGGGCTGGGGCTTGGGCTAGGGCTGGAGCTGGGGCTAGGGGTCGGGCTAGGTCTAGGGCCTTAGTTAGGAATAGTGTCAAGGCCTTAGTTAGTGCTCACTGTCAGGGCCTTAGTTAGGGTTAGCATCAGAGCTTTCGTTAGGTATAATGACAGGGCCTGAGTTAGTAGTAGTGTCAAGGCCTGAGTTAAGGACAGTTTCAGGGCAAGGCCTAGGAGGAGCATAAGGGCCTCTGTGGGATCAGCATCAGGGGCTTGGGTTGGGCCTGGGGCTGGGGCTAGGACTGGGGCTAGGTCTAGGGCTGGGGCTAGGTCTGGGGCTGGGGTTGGGGCTAGGTTTAGGGCTAGGCCATTAGTTAGGTATAGGGTCAGGGCCTTATTTAAGGACAGTGTCAGGGCAAGGCCTAGGAGGAGCACAAAGGCCTCTATAGGATCAGCATCAGGGGATGGGGATGTGGCTGGGGCTGGACCTGGGGCCTTAGTTAGAAATAGTGTCAAGGCCTTAGTTACAACATTGTCAGGGGAAGGCCTAGGAGGATCGCAAGGGCCTCTATAGGATCAGCATCAGGGACTAGGGCTGGGGCTAGGGCTGGGGTTGGGTCTAGGGCTGGAGCTGGGGCTAGGGGTCGGGCTAGGGCTGGGGCTGGGGCTGGGGCTAGGGATGGGGATGGGGCTAGGCCTGGGGCTGGGGATAGTGCTGTACCTGGTGCTGGGGCTGGGGATGGGGCTGGGTCTGGGCCTGGGATTGAGACTGGGGCTAGGGCTAGGGCTGCGGTTAGGGCTGGGGCTGGGGCTGGTGCTGGGGCTGAGGCTGGGGCTAGGTTTAGGGCTAGGGCCTTAGTTAGGAATAGGGTCAAGGCCTTACTTAAGGACTGTGTCAGGGCAAGGCCTAAGAGGAGCATAAGGGCCTCTGTAGGATCAGGATCAGGGGATGGGGTTCGGCCTAGGGCTGGGGCTAGGACTGGGGCTGGGGCTGGGGCTAGGGCTAGGGCTGCGCCTGTGGCTGGGATTGGGGCTGGGGATTGGGCTGGGGCTGGAGCTGGGGATGGGGCTGGGGCTGGAGGTGGGGCTGGGACAGGGGCTAGGGCTAGGTCTGTGGCTGGGGCTGGGGCTGGGGCTGGGGCTGGAGCTGGGGCTGAGGCTAAGGCTAGGGCTGGGTCTGGGGCTAGTGCTGGGGATGGGGCTAGGGCTGGGGCTGGGGCTGGGATGGGGGCTAGGGCTAGGGCTAGTGCTGGACCTGGGGCTAGGGGTCGCGCTTGGGCTGGGGCCTTAATTAGGAATAGCGTCAAGGCCTTAGATAGTGTCACTGTCAGGGCCTTAGTTAGGGTTAGCATCAGAGCTTTCGTTAGGTATAATGACAGGGCCTGAGTTAGTAGTAGTGTCAAGGCCTGAGTTAAGGGCAGTGTCAGGGCAAGGCCTAGGAGGAGCATAAGGGCCTCTGTAGGATCAGCATCAGGGGATGGGGTTCGGCCTGGGGCTCGGGCTAGGACTGGGGCTGTAGCTGGGGCTAGGGCTAGGGCTGGGCCTGGGGCTGCGACTGGGGCTGGGGCTGGGGCTGGGGCTGGGGCTGGGCCTGGGACTGGGGCTCGGGCTAGGGCTGCGGCTAGGGCTGGGGCTGGGTCTCGGGCTAGGTTTAGGGCTAGGCCCTTACTTAGGAATAGGGTCAAGGCCTTACTTAAGGACAGTGTCAGGGCAAGGACTAGGAGGAGGACAAAGGCCTCTATAGGATCAGCATCAGGGGATGGGGCTGTGGCTGGGGCTGGACCTGGGGCCTTAGTTAGAATTAGTGTCAAGGCCGTAGTTACAACATTGTCAGGGGAAGGCCTAGGAGGATTGCAAGGGCCTCTATAGGATCAGCATCAGGGACTAGGAATGGGGCTAGGGTTGGGGTTGGGTTTAGGGCTGGAGCTGGGGCTAGGGGTCGGGCTAGGGCTGGGGCTGGGGTTGGGTCTGGGGCTCGGGTTGGGGCTGGGGCTAGGCCTGGGGCTGGGGCTGGGGCTAGGCCTGGGGCTAGGGCTAGTGCTGTAGCTGGTGCTGGGGCTGGGGCTGGGGCTGGGCCTGGGACTGGGATTGGGGCTAGGGCTAGGGCTGCGGCTAGGGCTGGGGCTGGGGCTGGGGCTAGGGCTGTGGCTAGGTTTAGGGCTAGGGCCTTAGGAATAGGGTCAAGGCCTTACTTAAGGACTGTGTCAGGGCAAGGCCTAAGAGGAGCATAAAGGCCTCTATAGGATCAGCATCAGGGGCTGGGGCTACGGCTGGGGCTGGACCTGGGGCCTTACTTAGAAATAGTGTCAAGGCCTTAGTTACAACATTGTCAGGGGAAGGCCTAGGAGGATCATAAGGGCCTCTATAGGATCAGCATCAGGGGCTAGGGCTGGGACTGGGGCTAGGGCTGGGGTTGGGGCTAGGGCTGCAGCTGGGGCTAGGGGTCGGGCTAGGGCTGGGGCCTTAGTGTCACTGTCAGGGCCTTAGTTACGTTTAGCATCAGAGCTTTCGTTAGGTATAATGACAGGGCCTGAGTTAGTAGTAGTGTCAAGGCCTGAGTTAAGGACAGTGTCAGGGCAAGGCCTAGGAGGAGCATAAGGGCCTCTGTAGGATCAGGATCAGGGGATGGGGTTCGGCCTGGGGCTGCGGCTAGGACTGGGGCTGTGGCTGGGGCTAGGGCCAGGGCTGCACCTGTGGCTGGGACTGGGGCTAGGGCTAGGTCTGTGGCTGGGGCTGGGGCTGGGGCAGGGGCTGGGGCGGGAGCTGGGTCTGAGGCTAAGTCTAGGGCTGGGTCTGGGGCTACTGCTGGGGCTGGGGCTGGGGCTGGGGTTGGGGCTGGGACTGCGGCTAGGCCTAGGGCTAGTGCTGGAGCTGGGGCTAGGGGTCGGGCTAGGGCTGTGGCCTTAGTTAGGAATAGTGTCAAGGCCTTAGTTAGGGTCACTGTCAGGGCCTTAGGTTTAGCATCAGAGCTTTCGTTAGGTATGACAGGGCCTTAGATAGTAGTAGTGTCAAGGCCTGAGTTAAGGACAATGTCAGGGCAAGGCCTAGGAGGAGCATAAGGGCCTCTGTAGGATCAGCATCAGGGGCTGTGGTTGGGCCTGGGGCTGGGGCTAGGGCTAGGGCTAGGGCTAGATCTGTGGCTGGGGCTGGGGCTGGGGCTGGAGCTGGGGCTGGGACTGCGGCTGCGGATTGGGCTGTGGCTGGGGATGGGGCGGGGGTTGGGGCTTGGGCTGGGGCTGGGGCTGGGGCTAGGGCTAGGGCTGCGGCTAGGGCTGGGGCTGGGGCAAGGTTTAGGGCTAGGGCCTTAGTTAGGAATAGGGTCAAGGCCTTACTTAAGGACAGTGTCAGGGTAAGGCCTAGGAGGAGCATAAGGTCCTCTGTAGGATCAGCATCAGGGGCTGGGGTTGGGCCTGGGGCTAGGGCTAGGGCTAGGGCTAGGGCTAGGGCTAGGTCTGTGGCTGGGGCTGGGGCTGGGGCTGGAGCTAGGGGCTGGGGCTGGGGCTGGGGCTGGAGCTGGGGCTGAGGCTAAGGCTAGGGCTGGGTCTGGGGCTAGTGCTGGGGTTGGGTCTGGGGCTAGTGCTGGGGTTGGGGCTGGGGCTGGGGCTAAGGGTGGGGCTGGGGCTGGGGCTAGGTTTAGGGCTAGGCCTTTAGTTAGGAATAGGTTCAAGGACTTACTTAAGGACAGTGTCAGGGCAAGGCCTAGGAGGAGCACAAAGGCCTCTGTACGATCAGCATCAGGGGATGGGGCTGCGGCTGGGGCTGGACCTGGGGCCTTAGTTAGAAATAGTGTCAAGGCCTTAGTTACCACATTGTCAGGGGAAGGCCTAGGAGGATCGCAAGGGCCTCTATAGGATCAGCATAAGGGGCTAGGGCTGGGGCTGGGACTTGGGCTCGGGCTGGGGCTGGGGCTAGGGCTGGGGCTGGGGCTAGGGCTGGTGTTGGGACTAGGGCTGGAGCTGGGGCTAGTGGTCGGGTTAGGGCTGGGGCCTTAATGTCACTGTCAGGGCCTTAGTTAGGTTTAGCATCAGAGCTTTCGTTAGGTATAATGACAGGGCCTTAGTAATAGTGTCAAGGCCTGAGTTAAGGACAGAGTCAGGGCAAGGCCTAGGAGGAGCATAAGGGCCTCTGTAGGATCAGCATCAGGGGCTGGGGATGGGCCTGGGGCTGTGGCTGGGGCTAGGGCTAGGGCTAGGTCTGGGGCTGGGGCTGGGGCTGAGGCTAAGGCTAGGGCTGGGTCTGGGGTTAGTGCTGGGGCTGGGGCTGGGGCTGGGACTGGGGCTAGGGCTAGGGCTGGGGCTAGGGCTTGGGCTGGGGCTGGGGCTGGGGCTAGGTTTAGGGCTAGGGCCTTAGTTAGGAATAGGGGCAAGGCCTAGGAGCATAAAGGCCTCTATACGATCAGCATCAGGGGCTGGGGCTGCGGGTGGGGCTGGACTTGGGGCCTTAGAAATAGTGTCAAGGCCTTAGTTACCACATTGTCAGGGGAAGGCCTAGGAGGATTGCAAGGGGCTCTATAGGATCAGCAAAAGGGACTAGGGCTGGGGCTAGGGCTGGGGCTGGGGCTGGGGTTGGGGCTCGAGCTGGGGCTGGGCTGGGCCTAGGGCTGGGGCTGGGGCAAGGCCTGGGGCTGGGGCTAGTGCTGTAGCTGGGGCTGGGGCTGGGACTGGGGCTGGGACTGGGGGTAGGGCTAGGGCTGGGGCTAGGCCTGGGGCTGGGGCTGCGGCTGGGGCTAGGTTTAGGGCTAGGGCCTTAGTTAGGAATAGGGCTAAGGCCTTACTTAAGGACTGTGTCAGGGCAACGCCTAAGAGGAGCATAAAGGCCTCTATACGATCAGCATCAGGGGCTGGGGCTGCGGCTGGGGCTGGACCTGGGGCCTTACTTAGAAATAGTGTCAAGGCCTTAGTTACCACATTGTCAGGGGAAGGCCTAGGAGGATCATAAGGGCCTCTATAGGATCAGCATCAGGGGCTAGGGCTGGGGCTGGGGCTAGGGCTGGGGTTGGGGCTAGGGCTGCAGCTGGGGCTAGGGGTCGGGCTAGGGCTGGGGCCTTAGTTAGTGTCACTGTCAGGGCCTTAGTTACGTTTAGCATCAGAGCTTTCGTTAGGTATAATGACAGGGCCTGAGTTAGTAGTAGTGTCAAGGCCTGAGTTAAGGACAGTGTCAGGGCAAGGCCTAGGAGGAGCATAAGGGCCTCTGTAGGATCAGCATCGGGGGATGGGGTTCGGCCTGGGGCTGGGGCTAGGACTGGGGCTGGGGCTGGGACTAGGGCTAGGGCTGGGCCTGGGGCTGGGACTGGGGCTGGGGCTTGGGCTGGGGCTGGAGCTGGGGCTGAGGCTAAGGCTAGGGCTGGGTCTGGGGCTAGTGCTGGGGCTCGGGCTGGGGCTGGGGCTGGGACTGGGGCTAGGGCTAGGTCTGTGGCTGGGGCTGGGGCTGGGGCAGGGGCTGGGGCGGGAGCTGGGGCTGAGGCTAAGGCTAGGGCTGGGTCTGGGGCTAGTGCTTTGGCTGGGGCTAGGGCTGGGGCTGGGGTTGGGGCTGGGACTGCGGCTAGGCCTAGGGCTAGTGCTGGAGCTGGGGCTAGGTTTCGGGCTAGGGCTGGGGCCTTAGTTAGGAATAGTGTCAAGGCCTTAGTTAGGGTCACTGTCAGGGCCTTAGGTTTAGCATCAGAGCTTTCGTTAGGTATGACAGGGCCTTAGATAGTAGTAGTGTCAAGGCCTGAGTTAAGGACAATGTCAGGGCAAGGCCTAGGAGGAGCATAAGGGCCTCTGTAGGATCAGCATCAGGGGCTGGGGTTGGGCCTGGGGCTGGGGCTAGGGCTAGGGCTAGGGCTAGGGCTAGGTCTGTGGCTGGGGATAGGGCTGGGGCTGGGACTGGAGCTAGCGGCTGGGGCTGGGGCTGGGGCTGGGGCTGGGGCTGGGGCGGGGGTTGGGGCTAGGGCTGCGACTGCGGCTGTGGCTAGGGCTAGGGCTGGGGCTGGGGCTTGGGCTCGGGCTGGGGCTGGGGCTAGGGCTGGGGCTGGGGCTAGGGCTGGGGCTGGGGCTGGGGCTAGGGCTGCGGCTAGGGCTGGGGCTGGGGCTAGGTTTAGGGCTAGGGCCTTAGTTAGGAATAGGGTCAAGGCCTTACTTAAGGACAGTGTCAGGGCAAGGCCTAGGAGGAGCATAAGGGCCTCTGTAGGATCAGGATCAGGGGATGGGGTTCGGCCTAGGGCTGGGGCTAGGGCTGGGGCTGGGGCTGGGGCTAGGGCTAGGGCTGCGCCTGTGGCTGGGATTGGGGCTGGGGATTGGGCTGGGGATGGGGCTGGGGCTGGGGCTGGAGCTGGGGCTGAGGCTAAGGCTAGGGCTGGGTCTGGGCCTAGTGCTGGGGATGGGGCTTGGGCTGGGACTAGGGCTAGGGCTGGGGCTGGGGCTGGGGTTGGGGCTAGGGCTAGGGCTAGGTCTGGGGCTGGGGCTGGGGCTAGGGGCTGGGGCTGGGTCTCGGGCTTGGGCTGGAGCTGGGTCTGGGACTGTGGCTGCGGATTGGCCTGGGGCTGGGGCTGCGGCTGGGGCTGGGGCTGGGGCTGGGGCGGGGGTTGGGGCTAGGGCTGCAACTGCGGCTGTGGCTAGGGCTAGGGCTGTGGCTGGGGCTTGGGCTTGGGCTGGGGCTGGGGCTAGGGCTGGGGCTGGGACTGGGGCTGGGGCTAGGACTAGGGCTGCGGCTAGGGCTGGGGCTGGGGCTAGGTTTAGGGCTAGGGCCTTAGTTAGGAATAGGGTCAAGGCCTTACTTAAGGACAGTGTCAGGGCAAGGTCTAGGAGGAGCATAAGGGCCTCTGCAGGATCAGCATCAGGGGCTGGGGTAGGGCCTGGGGCTGGGGCTAGGGCTAGGGCTAGGGCTAGGTCTGTGGCTGGGGATGGGGATGGGGATGGGGCTGGGGCTAGAGCTAGGGGCTGGGGCTGGGTCTGGGGCTGGGGCTAGAGCTGGGGCTGGGATACGGGCTAGGGCTGGGGCTAGGGCTGGGGCTAGGGCTGGGACTAGGGCTAGGGCTGGTGCTAGGGCTAGGGCTGTAGCTGGGGCTAGGGCTGGGGCTGGGGCTAGGGCTGGGGCTAGGTCTAGGGCTGGGGCTGGGGCTGGGGCTGGACCTGTGGCTGGGGTTGGGGCTGTGGCTTTGGCTGGGGCTGCAGCTGGGGCTGAGGCTAAGGCTAGGGCTGGGTCTGGGCCTAGTGCTGGGTCTGGGGCTGGGACTGGGGCTAGGGCTGGGGCTGGGGCTGCGGCTGGGGCTACTGCAGGGGCTGGGGCTGGGGCTGGGACTGGGGCTAGGGCTGGGGCTGGGGCTGGGGCTAGAGCTGGGGCTGAGGTTAAGGCTAGGGCTGGGTCTGGGGCTAGCGCTGGGGCGGGGGCTGGGGCTGGGGCTGGGACTACGGCTAGGGCTGGGGCTACGGCTAGGGCTGGGGCTGGGGCTGGGGCTAGACCTGTGGCTGGGGTTGGGGCTGGGGCTTTGGCTGGGGCTGCAGCTGGGGCTGAGGCTAAGGCTAGGGCTGGGTCTGGGGCTAGTGCTGGGGCTGGGGCTGGGGCTGGGGCTGGGACTGGGGCTAGGGATAGGGCTGAGGCTGGGGCTGGGGCTGGGGCTAGGGCTGGGACTGCGGCTGCGGCTAGGGCTAGGGCTGGGGCTGGGGCTTGGGCTACTGCTGGGGCTGGGACTGGGGCTAGGGCTAGGGCTGGGGCTAGGGCTAGGGCGGTAGCTGGGGCTAGGGCTGGGGCTGGGGCTGGACCTGTGGCTGGGGCTTTGGCTGGGGCTGCAGCTGGGGCTGAGGCTAAGGCTAGGGCTGGGTCTGGGGCTAGTGCTGGGGCGGGGGCTGGAGCTGGGGCTGGGACTGGGGATGGGGCTGCGGCTAGGGCTGGGGCTGGGACTAGGTCTAGGGCTGGGGCTAGGGCTAGGGCTGGGGCTGGGGCTAGGGCTGGGGCTGGGGCTGGGGCTGGACCTGTGGCTGGGGTTGGGGCTGGGGCTTGGGCTGGGGCTGCAGCTGGGGCTGAGGCTAAGGCTAGAGCTGGGTCTGAGTCTGGGGCTGGGGCTACTGCTGGGGATGGGGCTGGGGCTGGGACTGGGGCTAGGGCTGAGGTTGGGGCTGGGCCTGGAGCTGGGGCTGAGGCTAAGGCTAGGGCTGGGTCTGGGGCTAGTGCTGGGGCGGGGGCTGGAGCTGGGGCTGAGATTGGGGCTAGGGCTGGGGCTGGGGCTGGGGCTGGGACTGCGGCTGGGGCTGGGGCTAATGATGGGGCTAATGCTGGGGCTGGGGCTAATGCTGGGGCTAATGCTGGGGCTGGGGCTGGGGCTGGGGCTGGGGCTGCGGCTGCGGCTAGGGCTGGGGCTGGGGCTGGGGCTAATGCTGGGGCTAATGCTGGGGCTGGGGCTAATGCTGGGGCTAATGCTGGGGCTGGGAGTGGGGATGGGGCTGGGACTGCGGCTGCGGCTAGGGCTGGGGCTGGGGCTTGGGCTCGGGCTGGGGCTGGGGCAGGGGCTGGGGCTAGGGCTGGGGCTGGGGCTGGGGCTGGGGCTACTGCTGGGGCTGGGGCTGGGACTGGTGCTAGGGCTGGGGCTGGGGCTGGGACTAGGGCTAGGGATGTGGCTAGGGCTAGGGCTGGGGCTGGGGCTAGGGCTGGGGCTGGGGCTGGGGCTGGGACTGGGGTTAGGGCTGGGGCTGGGGCTAGGTTTAGGGCTACGCCCTTAGTTAGGAATAGGGTCAAGGCCTTACATAAGGACAGTGTCAGGGCAAGGCCTAGGAGGAGCACAAAGGCCTCTATACGATCAGCATCAGGGGATGGGGCTGCGGCTGGGGCTGGACCTGGGGCCTTAGTTAGAAATAGTGTCAAGGCCTTAGTTACCACATTGTCAGGGGAAGGCCTAGGAGGATCGCAAGGGCCTCTATAGGATCAGCATCAGGGGCTAGGGCTGGGGCTGGGGCAGGAGCTGGGGCTGAGGATATGGCTAGGGCTGGGTCTAGGGCTAGTGTTGGGGCGGGGGCTGTGGCTGGTGCTGGGACTGGGGCTAGGGCTAGGGCTGGGGCTAGGGCTAGCGCTGGGGCTGGGGCTGGGGCTGGATCTGTGGCTGGGGCTGGGGCTTTGGCTGGGGCTGGGGCTGGGGCTGAGGCTAAGGCTAGGGCTGGGTCTGGGGCTAGTGCTGGGGCTGGGGCTAGGGCTGGGGCTGGGGCTGGGACTGGGGCTGGGGCTAGGGCTGGGACTGCAGCTGCAGCTAGGGCTAGGGCTGGGGCTGGGGCTTGGGCTCGGGCTGGGGCTAGGGCAGGGGATGGGGTTAGGGCTGGGGATGGGGCTACTGCTGGGGCTGGGGCTGGGACTGGGGCTAGGGCTGGGGCTGGGGCTGGGGCTGGGGCTGGGGCTGGGACTGGGGCTGGGACTGGGGCTGGGACTGGGGCTGGGGCTAGGGCTGGGGCTGGGGCTGGGGCTGGGGCTGGGACTGGGGCTGGGGCTAGGGCTGGGACTGCAGCTGCGGCTAGGGCTGGGGCTGGGGCTTGGGCCCGGGCTGGGGCTGGGGCAGGGGCTGGGGCTAGGGCTGGGGCTTGGGCAGGGGCTGGGGCTACTGCTGGGGCTGGGGCTGGGGCTGGGACTGGGGCTGGGGCTGGGTCTAGGGCTGGGGCTGGGGCTGGGGCTGGGACTGGGGCTGGGGCTGGGTCTGGGGCTGGGGCTGGGGCTGGGATGGGACTGGGAATGGGTCTAGGGCTGGGGCTGGGGCTGGGGCTAGGTTTAGGGCCAGGCCCTTAGTTAGGAATAGGGTCAAGGCCTTACATAAGGACAGTGTCAGGGCAAGGCCTAGGAGGAGCACAAAGGCCTCTATACGATCAGCATCAGGGGATGGGGCTGCGGCTGGGGCTGGACCTGGGGCCTTAGTTACAAATAGTGTCAAGGCCTTAGTTACCACATTGTCAGGGGAAGGCCTAGGAGGATCGCAAGGGCCTCTATAGGATCAGCATCAGGGGCTAGGGCTGGGGCTGGGGCAGGAGCTGGGGCGGAGGATATGGCTAGGGCTGGGTCTAGGGCTAGTGTTGGGGCGGGGGCTGGGGCTGGTGCTGGGACTGGGGCTAGGGCTAGGGCTGGGGATGGGGCTGGATCTGTGGCTGGGGCTGGGGCTTTGGCTGGGGCTGGGGCTGGGGCTGAGGCTAAGGCTAGGGCTGGGTCTGGGGCTAGTGCTGGGGCTGGGGCTAGGGCTGGGGCTGGGGCTGGGAATGGGGCTGGGGCTAGGGCTGGGACTGCAGCTGCGGCTAGGGCTAGGGCTGGGGCTGGGGCTTGGGCTCGGGCTGGGGCTGGGGCTAGGGCAGGGGCTGGGGTTAGGGATGGGGATGGGGCTACTGCTGGGGCTGGGGCTGGGGCAGGGACTGAGGCTAGGGCTGGGGCTAGGGCTGGGGCTGGGACTGGGGCTGGGGCTGGGACTGCGGCTGCAGCTAGGGCTGGGGCTGGGGCTTGGGCTCGGGCTGGGGCTGGGGCTGGGGCAGGGACTGAGGCTAGGGCTGGGGCTGGGGCTGGGGATGGCGCTAATGCTGGGGCTGGGGCTGGGACTGGGCCTGGGGCTAGGGCTGGGACTGCAGCTGCGGCTAGGGCTGGGGCTGGGGCTTGGGCTCGGGCTGGGGCTGGGGCTGGGGCAGGGGCTGGGGCTACGGCTGGGGCTGGGGCTGGGGCTGGGGCTACGGCTGGGGCTGGGGCTGGGACTGGGGCTAGGGCTGGGGCTGGGGCTGGTGTTGGAGCTGGGGCTGGGGCTGGGGCTGGGACTAGGGCTAGGGATGGGGCTAGGGCTGGGGCTGGGGCTGGGGCTAGGGCTGGGGCTGGGGCTGGGGCTGGATCTGTGGCTGGGGTTGGGGCTGGGGCTTTGGCTGGGGCTGGAGCTGGGGCTGAGGCTAAGGCTAGAGCTGGGTCTGGGGCTGCGGCTGGGGCTACTGCTGGGGCTGGGGCTGGGGCTGGGACTGGGGCTAGGGCTGAGGTTGGGGCTGGGCCTGGAGCTGGGGCTGAGGCTAAGGCTAGCGCTGGGTCTGGGGCTAGTGCTGGGGTGGGGGCTGGGGCTGGGGCTGGGATTGGGGCTAGGGCTGGGGCTGGGGCTGGGGCTGGGACTGGGGCTGGGGCTAGGGCTGGGACTGCGGCTGCGGCTAGGGCTGGGGCTGGGGCTGGGGCTGGGACTAGGGCTAGGGATGTGGCTAGGGCTAGGGCTGGGTCTGGGGCTAGTGCTGGGGCTGGGTCTGGGGCTGGGGATGGGACTGGGGCTAGGGATAGGGCTGAGGCTGGGGCTGGGGCTGGGGCTGGGGCTGGGGATGGAGCTGGGGCTGAGGCTAAGGCTAGCGCTGGGTCTGGGGCTAGTGCTGGGGCGGGGGCTGGGGCTGTGACTGGGGCTAGGGCTGGGGCTAGGGTTGGGGCAGGGACTGAGGCTAGGGCTGGGGCTGGGGCTGGGGATGGGGCTAATGCTGGGGCTGGGGCTGGGACTGGGCCTGGGGCTAGGGCTGGGACTGCAGCTGCGGCTAGGGCTGGGGCTGGGGCTTGGGCTCGGGCTGGGGCTGGGGCTGGGGCAGGGGCTGGGGCTAGGGCTGGGGCTGGGGCTGGGGCTGGGGCTACTGCTGGGGCTGGGGCTGGGACTGGGGCTAGGGCTGGGGCTGGGGCTTGTGTTGGAGCTGGGGCTGGGGCTGGGGCTGGGACTAGGGCTAGGGATGGGGCTAGGGCTGGGGCTGGGGCTGGGGCTAGGGCTGGGGCTGGGGCTGGGGCTGGATCTGTGGCTGGGGTTGGGGCTGGGGCTTTGGCTGGGGCTGGAGCTGGGGCTGAGGCTAAGGCTAGAGCTGGGTCTGGGGCTGCGGCTGGGGCTACTGCTGGGGCTGGGGCTGGGGCTGGGACTGGGGCTAGGGCTGAGGTTGGGGATGGGCCTGGAGCTGGGGCTGAGGCTAAGGCTAGCGCTGGGTCTGGGGCTAGTGCTGGGGTGGGGGCTGGAGCTGGGGCTGGGATTGGGGCTAGGGCTGGGGCTGGGGCTGGGGCTGGGACTGGGGCTGGGGCTAGGGCTGGGACTGCGGCTGCGGCTAGGGCTGGGGCTGGGGCTGGGGCTTGGGCTCGGGCTGGGGCTGGGGCTGGGGCAGGGGCTGGGGCTAGGGCTGGGGCTGGGGCTGGGGCTGGGTCTACTGCTAGGGCTGGGGCTCGGACTGGGGCTAGGGCTGCGGCTGGGGCTGGTGTTGGAGCTGGGGCTGGGGCTGGGACTAGGGCTAGGGCTGGTGCTAGGGCTAGGGCTGGGGCTGGGGCTGGGGCTGGGGCTGGGGCTGGACCTGTGGCTGGGGTTGGGGCTGGGGCTTTGGCTGGGGCTGGAGCTGGGGCTGAGGCTAAGGCTAGGGCTGGGGCTGAGGCTAGTGCTGGGGCTGAGTCTGGGGCTGGGACTGGGGCTAGGGCTGGGGCTAGGGCTGGGACTGCGGCTGCGGCTAGGGCTGGGGCTTGGGCTTGGGCTGGGGCTGGGGCTGGGGCAGGGACTGGGGCTAGGGCTGGGGCTGGGGCTGGGGTTGGGGCTACTGCTGGGGCTGGGGCTGGGGCTGGGACTAGGTCTAGGGCTGGGGCTAGGGCTAGGGCTGGGGCTGGGGCTAGGCCTGGGGCTGGGGCTGGAACTGTGGCTGGGGTTGGGGCTGGGGCTTGGGCTGGGGCTGCAGCTGGGATTGAGGCTAAGGCTAGAGCTGGGTCTGGGTCTGGGGCTGGGGCTACTGCTGGGGATGGGGCTGGGGCTGGGACTGGGGCTAGGGCTGAGGTCGGGGCTGGGCCTGGAGCTGGGGCTGAGATTGGGGCTACTGCTGGGGCTGGGGCTGGGGCTGGGGCTGGGGCTGGGGCTGGGGCTGGAGCTGGGGCTGGGGCTGGGGCTGTTGCTTTGGCTGGGGCTGGAGCTGGGGCTGAGGCTAAGGCTAGGGCTGGGGCTGGGGCTAGTACTGGGGCTGGGGCTGGGGCTGGGACTCGGGCTAGGGATAGGGCTGAGGCTGGGGCTGGGGCTGGGGCTACGGCAGGGGCTGGGGCTAGGGCTGGGGCTGGGGCTACTGCTGGGGCTGGGGCTGGGGCTGGGACTGGGGTTAGGGCTGGGGCTGGGGCTGGGACTGGGGATGGGGCTAGTGCTGTGGCTGTGGCTAGGGCTGGGGCTGGGGCTGGGGCTGGGGCTGGGGCTGGGACTAGGGCTAAGGCTGGGGATGGGGCTAGGGCTGGGGCTGGGGCTAGTGCTGGGGCTGGGGCTGGGGCTGGGGCTGGGGCTACTGCTGGGGCTGGGGCTGGGACTGGGGATAGGGCTGGGGCTGGGGCTGGTGTTGGAGCTGGGGCTGGGGCTGGGGCTGGGGCTGGGGCTGGGACTAGGGCTGGGGATGGGGCTAGGGCTGGGGGTGGGGCTAGGGCTGGGGCTGGGGTTGGGGCTGGACCTGTGGCTGGGGTTGGGGCTGGGCCTTTGGCTGGGGCTGCAGCTGGAGCTGAGTCTAAGGCTAGGGCTGGGTCTGGGGCTAGTGCTGGGGCTGGGGCTGGGGCTGGGGCCTGGGGCTACTGCTGGGGCTGGGGCTGGGGCTGGGACTGGGGCTAGGGCTGGGGCTGGGGCTGGGGCTGGGACTGGGGCTGGGGCTAGGGCTGGGTCTGGGGCTAGTGCTGAGGCTGGGGCTGGAGCTGGGGCTGGGACTGGGGCTAGGGCTGGGGCTGGGGCTGGGGCTGGGGCTGGGACTGGGGCTGGGGCTAGGGCTGGGTCTGGGGCTAGTGCTGAGGCTGGGGCTGGAGCTGGGGCTGGGACTGGGGCTAGGGCTGGGGCTGGGGCTGGGGCTGGGGCTGGGACTAGGGCTAGGGCTGGGGATGGGGCTAGGGTTGGGGCTGGGGCTAGTGCTGGGGCGGGGGCTGGGGCTGGGGCTGGGGCTGGGGCTGGGGCTGGGGCTGGGGCTGGGACTGGGGCTAGGGCTGGGGCTGGGGATGGGGCTGGAGCTGGGGCTGAGGCTACGACTAGGGCTGGGTCTGGGGCTAGTGCTGGGGCGGGGGCTGGAGCTGGGGCTGGGATTGCGGCTAGGGCTGGGGCTGGGGCTTGGGTTCGTGCTGGGGCTGGGGCTGGGGCTGGGGCAGTGTCTGGGGCTAGGGATGGGGCTGGGGCTGGGGCTGGGGCTACTGCTGGGGCTCGGGCTGGGACTGGGGCTAGGGCTGGGGCTAGGGCTGGGGCTGGGGCTGGGGCTAGGGCTGGGGCTGGGGCTGGGGCTGGACCTGTGGCTGGGGTTGTGGTTGGGGCTTTGGCTGGGGCTGCAGCTGGGGCTGAGGCTAAGGCTAGGGCTGGGTCTGGGGCTAGTGCTGGGGCTGGGGCTGGGGCTGGGGCTGGGGCTACTGCTGGGCCTGGGGCTGGGGTTGGGACTTTGGCTAGGGCTGGGGCAGGGGCTGGGGCTGGAGCTGGGGCTGAGGCTAAGGCTAGGGCTGGGTCTGGGGCTAGTGCTGGGGCTGGGGCTGGGGCTGGGACTGGGGCTAGGGCTGGGGCTGGGGCTGGGGCTGGGGCTGGGGCTACTGCTGGGGCTGGGGCTGGGGCTGGGGCTGGGGCTGGGGCTGGGGCTGGGGCTGGAGCTGGGGCTGGGGCTGGGGCTGTTGCTTTGGCTGGGGCTGGAGCTGGGGCTGAGGCTAAGGCTAGGGCTGGGGCTGGGGCTAGTGCTGGGGCTGGGGCTGGGGCTGGGACTGGGGCTAGGGATAGGGCTGAGGCTGGGGCTGGGGCTGGGGCTGGGGCTGGGGCTAGGGCTGGGACTGCGGCTGCGGCTAGGGCTAGGGCTGGGGCTGGGGCTTCGGCTCGGGCTGGGGCTGGGGCTACGGCAGGGGCTGGGGCTAGGGCTGGGGCTGGGGCTACTGCTGGGGCTGGGGCTGGGGCTGGGACTGGGGTTAGGGCTGGGGCTGGGGCTGGGACTGGGGATGGGGCTAGTGCTGTGGCTGGGGCTAGGGCTGGGGCTGGGGCTGGGGCTGGGGCTGGGGCTTTGGCTGGGGCTGCAGCTGGGGCTGAGGCTAAGACTAGGGCTGGGTCTGGGGCTAGTGCTGGGGCTGGGGCTGGGGCTACTGCTGGGGCTGGGGCTGGGACTGGGGCTAGGGCTGGGGCTGGGGCTGGGGCTGGGACTAGGGCTAGGGCTGGGGCTGGGGCTAGTGCTGGGGCGGGGGCTGGGGCTGGGGCTGGGGCTACTGCTGGGGCTGGGGCTGGGGCTGGGGCTGGGACTGGGGCTAGGGCTGGGGCTGGGGATGGGGCTGGAGCTGGGGCTGAGGCTACGGCTAGGGCTGGGTCTGGGGCTAGTGCTGGGGCGGGGGCTGGAGCTGGGGCTGGGATTGCGGCTAGGGCTGGGGCTGGGGCTGGGGCTGGTACTGGGGCTGGGGCTAGGGCTGGGACTGCGGCTGCGGCTAGGGCTGGGGCTTGGGTTCGGGCTGGGGCTGGGGCTGGGGCTGGGGCAGGGTCTGGGGCTAGGGATGGGGCTGGGGCTGGGGCTGGGGCTACTGCTAGGGCTCGGGCTGGGACTGGGGCTAGGGCTGGGCCTGGGGCTGGTGTTGGAGCTGGGGCTGGGGCTGGGGCTGGGACTAGGGCTAGGGCTGGGGCTAGGGCTGGGGCTGGGGCTGGGGCTGAGGCTAAGGCTAGGGCTGGGTCTGGGGCTAGTGCTGGGGCTGGGGCTGGGGCTGGGGCTGGGGCTACTGCTGGGCCTGGGGCTGGGGTTGGGACTGGGGCTACGGTTGGGGCTGGGGCTGGGGCTGGAGCTGGGGCTGAGGCTAAGGCTAGGTCTGGGTCTGGGGCTAGTGCTGGGGCGGGGGCTGGGGCTGGGGCTGGACCTGTGGCTGGGGCTGGGGCTGGTGCTTTGGCTGGGGCTGGAGCTGGGGCTGAGGCTAAGGCTAGGGCTGGGTCTGGGGCTAGTACTGGGGCTGGGGCTGGGGCTGGGGCTTCGGCTCGGGCTGGGGCTGGGGCTACGGCAGGGGCTGGGGCTAGGGCTGGGGCTGGGGCTACTGCTGGGGCTGGGGCTGGGGCTGGGACTGGGGTTAGGGCTGGGGCTGGGGCTGGGACTGGGGCTGGGGCTAGTGCTGTGGCTGGGGCTAGGGCTGGGGCTGGGGCTGGGGCTGGACCTGTGGCTGGGGTTGGGGCTGGGGCTTTGGCTGGGGCTGCAGCTGGGGCTGAGGCTAAGGCTAGGGCTGGGTCTGGGGCTAGTGCTGGGGCTGGGGCTGGGTCTACTTCTGGGGCTGGGGCTGGGACTGGGGCTAGGGCTGGGGCTGGGGCTGGGGCTGGGACTAGGGCTAGGGCTGGGGATGGGGCTAGGGCTGGGGCTGGGGCTAGTGCTGGGGCGGGGGCTGGGGCTGGGGCTGGGTCTACTGCTGGGGCTGGGGCTGGGGCTGGGGGTGGGACTGGGGCTAGGGCTGGGGCTGGGGCTTGTGTTGGAGCTGGGGCTGGGACTAGGGCTAGGGCTGGGGCTAGGGCTACGGCTGGGGCTGGGGCTAGGGCTGGGGCTGGGGCTGGGGCTGGACCTGTGGCTGGAGTAGGGGCTGGGGCTTTGGCTGGGGCTGCAGCTGGGTCTGAGGATAAGGCTAGGGCTGGGTCTGGGGCTAGTGCTGGGGCTGGGGCTGGGGCTGGGGCTGGGCCTGGGGCTACTGCTGGGGCTGGGGCTGGGGCTGGGACTGGGGCTAGGGCTGGGGCTGGGGCTGGGGCTGGGGCTGGAGCTGGGGCTGAGGCTAAGGCTAGGGCTGGGTCTGGGGCTAGTGCTGGGGCGGGGGCTGGGGCTGGGGCTGAGACTGGGGCTAGGGCTGGGGCTAGGGCTAGGGCTGCGGCTGGGCCTGGGGCTGGACCTGGGGCTGGGGCTGGGGCTGGTGCTTTGGCTGGGGCTGGAGCTGGAGCTGGGGCTGAGGCTAAGGCTAGGGCTGGGTCTGGGGCTAGTGTTGGGGCTGGGGCTGGGACTGGGGCTAGGGCTGGGGCTGGAGCTGGGGCTGGGGCTACTGCTGGGACTGGGACTGGGGCTAGGGCTGGGGCTGGGGCTGGGGCTGGAGCTGGGGCTGAGGTTAAGGCTAGGGCTGGGTCTGGGGCTAGTGCTGGGGCGGGGGCTGGGGCTGGGACTGGGGCTAGGGCTGGGGATGGGGCTACGGCTAGGGCTGGGGCTGGGGCTGGGGCTAGACCTGTGGCTGGGGTTGGGGCTGGGGCTTTGGCTGGGGCTGCAGCTGGGGCTGAGGCTAAGGCTAGGGCTGGGTCTGGGGCTAGTGCTGGGGCTGGGGCTGGGGCTGGGACTGGGGCTAGGGATAGGGCTGAGGCTGGGGCTGGGGCTGGGGCTGGGGCTAGGGCTGGGACTGCGGCTGCGGCTAGGGCTAGGGCTGGGGCTGGGGCTTCGGTTCGGGCTGGGGCTGGGGCTACGGCAGGGGCTGGGGCTAGGGATGGGGCTGGGGCTACTGCTGGGGCTGGGGATGGGGCTGGGACTGGGGTTAGGGCTGGGGCTGGGGCTGGGGCTGGGACTGGGGATGGGGCTAGTGCTGTGGCTGGGGCTAGGGCTGGGGCTGGGGCTGGGGCTGGACCTGTGGCTGGGGCTGGGGCTACTGCTGGGGCTGGGGTTGGGACTGGGGCTAGGGCTGGGGCTGGGGCTGGGGCTGGGACTAGGGCTAGGGCTGGGGATGGGGCTAGGGCTGGGGCTGGGGCTAGTGCTGGGGCTGGGGCTGGGGCTGGGGCTGGGGCTGGGGCTGGGACTGGGGCTAGGGCTGGGGCTGGGGATGGGGCTGGAGCTGGGGCTGAGGCTACGGCTAGGGCTGGGTCTGGGGCTAGTGCTGGGGCGGGGGCTGGAGCTGGGGCTGGGATTGCGGCTAGGGCTGGGGCTGGGGCTGGGGCTGGGGCTGGTACTGGGGCTGGGGCTAGGGCTGGGACTGCGGCTGCGGCTAGGGCTGGGGCTGGGGCTTGGGTTCGGGCTGGGGCTGGGGCTGGGGCTGGGGCAGGGTCTGGGGCTAGGGATGGGGCTGGGGCTAGGGCTGGGGCTACTGCTGGGGCTCGGGCTGGGACTGGGGCTAGGGCTGGGGCTGGAGCTGGTGTTGGAGCTGGGGCTGGGCCTGGGGCTGGGACTAGGGCTAGGGCTGGGGCTAGGGCTGGGGCTGGGGCTGGGGCTAGGGCTGGGGCTGGGGCTGGGGCTGGACCTGTGGCTGGGGTTGTGTTTGGGGCTTTGGCTGGGGCTACAGCTGGGGCTGAGGCTAAGGCTAGGGCTGGGTCTGGGGCTAGTGCTGGGGCTGGGGCTGGGGCTGGGGCTGGGGCTACTGCGTGGCCTGGGGCTGGGGTTGGGACTGGGGCTAGGGCTGGGGCTGGGGCTGGGGCTGGAGCTGGGGCTGAGGCTAAGGCTAGGGCTGGGTCTGGGGCTAGTGCTGGGGCTGGGGCTGGGGCTGGGACTGGGGCTAGGGCTGGGGCTGGGGCTGGGGCTGGGGCTGGGGCTACTGCTGGGGCTGGGGCTGGGGCTGGGGCTGTTGCTTTGGCTGGGGCTGGAGCTGGGGCTGAGGCTAAGGCTAGGGCTGGGGCTGGGGCTAGTGTTGGGGCTGGGGCTGGGGCTGGGACTGGGGCTAGGGATAGGCCTGAGGCTGGGGCTGGGGCTGGGGCTGGGGCTAGGGCTGGGACTGCGGCTGCGGCTAGGGCTAGGGCTGGGGCTGGGGCTTCGGCTCGGGCTGGGGCTGGGGCTTCGGCAGGGGCTGGGGCTAGGGCTGGGGCTGGGGCTACTGCTGGGGCTGGGGCTGGGGCTGGGACTGGGGTTAGGGCTGGGGCTGGGGCTGGGACTGGGGCTGGGGCTAGTGCTGTGGCTGGGGCTAGGTCTGGGGCTGGGGCTGGGGCTGGACCTGTGGCTGGGGTTGGGGCTGGGGCTTTGGCTGGGGCTGCAGCTGGGGCTGAGGCTAAGGCTAGGGCTGGGTCTGGGGCTAGTGCTGGGGCTGGGGCTGGGGCTACTGCTGGGGCTGGGGCTGGGACTGGGGCTAGGGCTGGGGCTGGGGCTGGGACTAGGGCTAGGGCTGGGGAAGGGGCTAGGGCTGGGGCTGGGGCTAGTGCTGGGGCCGGGGCTGGGGCTGGGGCTGGGGCTACTGCTGGGGCTGGGGCTGGGGCTGGGACTTGGGCTAGGGCTGGGGCTGGGGATGGGGCTGGAGCTGGGGCTGAGGCTACGGCTAGGGCTGGGTCTGGGGCTAGTGCTGGGGCGGGGGCTGGAGCTGGGGCTGGGATTGCGGCTAGGCCTGGGGCTGGGGCTGGGGCTGGGGCTGGTACTGGGGCTGGGGCTAGGGCTGGGACTGCGGCTGCGGCTAGGGCTGGGGCTGGGGCTTGGGTTCGGGTTGGGGCTGGGGCTGGGGCTGGGGCAGGGTCTGGGGCTAGGGATGGGGCTGGGGCTGGGGCTGGGGCTACTGCTGGGGCTCGGGCTGGGACTGGGGCTAGGGCTGGGGCTGGGGCTGGTGTTGGAGCTGGGGCTGGGGCTGGGACTAGGGCTAGGGCTGGGGCTAGGGCTGGGGCTGGGCCTGGGGCTAGGGCTGGGGCTGGGGCTGGGGTTGGGACTGGGGCTAGGGCTGGGGCTGAGGCTAAGGCTAAGTCGGGGTCTGGGGCTAGTGCTGGGGCTGGGGCTGGTGCTGGGGCTGGGGCTACTGCTGGGGCTGGGGCTGGGGTTGGGACTGGGGCTAGGGCTGGGGCTGGGGCTGGGGCTGGAGCTGGGGCTGAGGCTAAGGCTAAGTCTGGGTCTGGGGCTAGTGCTGGGGCGGGGGCTGGGGCTGGGGCTGGACCTGTGGCTGGGGCTGCGGCTGGTGCTTTGGCTGGGGCTGGAGCTGGAGCTGGGGCTGAGGCTAAGGCTAGGGCTGGGTCTGGGGCTAGTGCTGGGGCTGGGGCTGGGGCTGGGACTGGGGCTAGGGCTGGGGCTGGGGCTGGGGCTGGGGCTGGGGCTGGGACTGGGGCTGGGGCTGGGGCTGGGACTGGGGCTTGGGCTCGGGCTGGGGCTGGGGCTGGGGCAGGGGCTGGGGCTAGGGCTGGGGCTGGGGCTGGGACTGGGGCTAGGGCTGGGGCTAGGGATGGGGCTGGAGCTGGGGCTGAGTTTAAGGCTAGGGCTGGGTCTGGGGCTAGTGCTGGGGCGGGGGCTGGGGCTGGGGCTGGGACTATGGCTAGGGCTGGGGCTCCGGCTAGGGCTGGGGCTGCGGCTGGGGCTAGACCTGTGGCTGGGGTTGGGGCTGGGGCTTTGGCTGGGGCTGCAGCTGGGGCTGAGGCTAAGGCTAGGGCTGGGTCTGGGGCTAGTGCTGGGGCTGGGGCTGGGGCTGGGACTGGGGCTAGGGATAGGGCTGAGGCTGGGGCTGGGGCTGGGGCTGGGGCTAGGGCTGGGACTGCGGCTGCGGCTAGGGCTAGGGCTGGGGCTGGGGCTTCGGCTCGGGCTGGGGCTAGGGCTGGGGCTGGGGCTACTGCTGGGGCTGGGGCTGGGGCTGGGACTGGGGTTAGGGCTGGGGCTGGGGCTGGGACTGGGGATGGGGCTAGGGCTGGAGTTGGGGCTAGGGCTGGAGCTGGGGCTGGGGCTGGACCTGTGGCTGGGGTTGGGGCTGGGGCTTTGGCTGGGGCTGCACCTGGGGCTGAGGCTAAGGCTAGGGCTGGGTCTGGGGCTAGTGCTGGGGCTGGGGCTGGGGCTGGGGCTGGGGCTACTGCTGGGGCTGGGGCTGGGACTGGGGCTAGGGCTGGGGCTGGGGCTGGTGTTGGAGCTGGGGCTGGGGCTGGGGCTGGGGCTGGGACTAGGGCTGGGGATGGGGCTAGGGCTGGGGGTGGGGCTAGGGCTGGGGCTGGGGTTGGTGCTGGACCTGTGGCTGGGGTTGGGGCTGGGCCTTTGGCTGGGGCTGCAGCTGGAGCTGAGGCTAAGGCTAGGGCTGGGGCTGGGGCTAGTGCTGGGGCTGGGGCTGGGGCTGGGGGCTGGGGCTACTGCTGGGGCTGGGGCTGGGGCTGGGACTGGGGCTAGGGCTGGGGCTGGGGCTGGGGCTGGGACTGGGGCTGGGGCTAGGGCTGGGTCTGGGGCTAGTGCTGAGGCTGGGGCTGGAGCTGGGGCTGGGACTGGGGCTAGGGCTGGGGCTGGGGCTGGGGCTGGGGCTGGGACTGGGGCTGGGGCTAGGGCTGGGACTGGGGCTTGGGCTCGGGCTGGGGCTGGGGCTGGGGCAGGGGCTGGGGCTAGGGCTGGGGCTGGGGCTGGGGCTTGGGCTACTGCTGGGGCTGGGGCTGGGACTGGGGCTAGGGCTGGGGCTGGGGCTGGTGTTGGAGCTGGGGCTGGGGCTAGGGCTGGGGCTGGGGCTAGGGCTGGGGCTGGGGCTGGGGCTGGACCTGTGGCTGGGGTTGGGGCTGGGGCTTTGGCTGGGGCTGCAGCTGGGGCTGAGGCTAAGGCTAGGGCTGGGTCTGGGGCTAGTGGTGGGGCTGGGGCTGGGGCTGGGGCTGGGGCTACTGCTGGGGCTGGGGCTGGGGCTGGGACTGGGGCTAGGGATAGGGCTGAGGCTGGGGCTGGGGCTGGGGCTGGGACTGGGGCTAGGGATAGGGCTGAGGCTGGGGCTGGGGCTGGGGCTGGGGCTAGGGCTGGGACTGCGGCTGCGGCTATGGCTAGGGCTGGGGCTGGGGCTTCGGCTCGGGCTGGGGCTGGGGCTACGGCAGGGGCTGGGGCTAGTGCTGGGGCTGGGGCTACTGCTGGGGCTGGGGCTGGGGCTGGGACTGGGGTTAGGGCTGGGGCTGGGGCTGGGACTGGGGATGGGGCTAGTGCTGTGGCTGGGGCTAGGGCTGGGGCTGGACCTGTGGCTGGGGTTGGGGCTGGGGCTTTGGCTGGGGCTGCAGCTGGGGCTGAGGCTAAGGCTAGGGCTGGGTCTGGGGCTAGTGCTGGGGCTGGGGCTGGGGCTGGGGCTGGGGCTACTGCTGGGGCTGGGGCTGGGACTGGGGCTAGGGCTGGGGCTGGGGCTGGGGCTGGGACTAGGGCTAGGGCTGGGGATGGGGCTAGGGTTGGGGCTGGGGCTAGTGCTGGGGCGGGGGCTGGGGCTGGGGCTGGGGCTGGGGCTGGGAATGGGGCTAGGGCTGGGGCTGGGGATGGGGCTGGAGCTGGGGCTGAGGCTAAGGCTAGGGCTGGGTCTGGGGCTAGTGCTGGGGCGGGGGCTGGAGCTTGGGCTGGGATTGCGGCTAGGGCTGGGGCTGGGGCTGGGGCTGGGGCTGGTACTGGGGCTGGGGCTAGGGCTGGGACTGCGGCTGCGGCTAGGGCTGGGGCTGGGGCTTTGGTTCGTGCTGGGGCTGGGGCTGGGGCTGGGGCAGTGTCTGGGGCTAGGGATGGGGCTGGGGCTGGGGCTGGGGCTACTGCTGGGGCTCGGGCTGGGACTGGGGCTAGGGCTGGGGCTAGGGCTGGGGCTGGGGCTGGGGATAGGGCTGGGGCTGGGGCTGGGGCTGGACCTGTGGCTGGGGTTGTGGTTGGGGCTTTGGCTGGGGCTGCAGCTGGGGCTGAGGCTAAGGCTAGGGCTGGGTCTGGGGCTAGTGCTGGGGCTGGGGCTGGGGCTGGGGCTGGGGCTACTGCTGGGCCTGGGGCTGGGGTTGGGACTTTGGCTAGGGCTGGGGCTGGGGCTGGGGCTGGAGCTGGGGCTGAGGCTAAGGCTAGGGCTGGGTCTGGGGCTAGTGCTGGGGCTGGGGCTGGGGCTGGGACTGGGGCTAGGGATGGGGCTGGGGCTGGGGCTACTGCTGGGGCTGGGGCTGGGGCTGGGGCTGGGGCTGGAGCTGGGGCTGGGGCTGGGGCTGGGGCTGTTGCTTTGGCTGGGGCTGGAGCTGGGGCTGAGGCTAAGGCTAGGGCTGGGGCTGGGGCTAGTGCTGGGGCTGGGGCTGGGGCTGGGACTGGGGTTAGGGCTGGGGCTGGGGCTGGGACTGGGGATGGGGCTAGGGCTGGAGTTGGGGCTAGGGCTGGAGCTGGGGCTGGGGCTGGACCTGTGGCTGGGGTTGGGGCTGGGGCTTTGGCTGGGGCTGCACCTGGGGCTGAGGCTAAGGCTAGGGCTGGGTCTGGGGCTAGTGCTGGGGCTGGGGCTGGGGCTGGGGCTGGGGCTACTGCTGGGGCTGGGGCTGGGACTGGGGCTAGGGCTGGGGCTGGGGCTGGTGTTGGAGCTGGGGCTCGGGCTGGGGCTGGGGCTGGGGCTGGGACTAGGGCTGGGGATGGGGCTAGGGCTGGGGGTGGGGCTAGGGCTGGGGTTGGGGCTGGACCTGTGGCTGGGGTTGGGGCTGGGCCTTTGGCTGGGGCTGCAGCTGGAGCTGAGGCTAAGGCTAGGGCTGGGTCTGGGGCTAGTGCTGGGGCTGGGGCTGGGGCTGGGGGCTGGGGCTGGGGCTGGGGGCTGGGGCTACTGCTGGGGCTGGGGCTGCGGCTGGGACTGGGGCTAGGGCTGGGTCTGGGGCTGGGGCTGGGACTGGGGCTGGGGCTAGGGCTGGGTCTGGGGCTAGTGCTGAGGCTGGGGCTGGAGCTGGGGCTGGGACTGGGGCTAGGGCTGGGGCTGGGGCTGGGGCTGGGGCTGGGACTGGGGCTGGGGCTAGGGCTGGGACTGGGGCTTGGGCTCGGGCTGGGGCTGGGGCTGGGGCAGGGGCTGGGGCTAGGGCTGGGGCTGGGGCTGGGGCTGGGGCTACTGCTGGGGCTGGGGCTGGGACTGGGGCTAGGGCTGGGGCTGGGGCTGGTGTTGGAGCTGGGACTAGGGCTAGGGCTGGGGCTGGGGCTAGGGCTGGGGCTGGGGCTAGGGCTGGGGCTGGGGCTGGGGCTGGACCTGTGGCTGGGGTTGGGGCTGGGGCTTTGGCTGGGGCTGCAGCTGGGGCTGAGGCTAAGGCTAGGGCTGGGTCTGGGGCTAGTGGTGGGGCTGGGGCTGGGGCTGGGGCTGGGGCTACTGCTGGGGCTGGGGCTGGGGCTGGGACTGGGGCTAGGGATAGGGATAGGGGCTGAGGCTGGGGCTGGGGCTGGGGCTGGGACTGGGGCTAGGGATAGGGCTGAGGCTGGGGCTGGGGCTGGGGCTGGGGCTAGGGCTGGGACTGCGGCTGCGGCTATGGCTAGGGCTGGGGCTGGGGCTTCGGCTCGGGCTGGGGCTGGGGCTACGGCAGGGGCTGGGGCTAGTGCTGGGGCTGGGGCTACTGCTGGGGCTGGGGCTGGGGCTGGGACTGGGGTTAGGGCTGGGGCTGGGGCTGGGACTGGGGATGGGGCTAGTGCTGTGGCTGGGGCTAGGGCTGGGGCTGGGGCTGGGGCTGGACCTGTGGCTGGGGTTGGGGCTGGGGCTTTGGCTGGGGCTGCAGCTGGGGCTGAGGCTAAGGCTAGGGCTGGGTCTGGGGCTAGTGCTGGGGCTGGGGCTGGGACTGGGGTTAGGGCTGGGGCTGGGGCTGGGGACTGGGGATGGGGCTAGGGCTGGAGTTGGGGCTAGGGCTGGAGCTGGGGCTGGGGCTGGACCTGTGGCTGGGGTTGGGGCTGGGGCTTTGGCTGGGGCTGCCCTGGGGCTGCGGCTAAGGCTAGGGCTGGGTCTGGGGCTAGTGCTGGGGCTGGGGCTGGGGCTGGGGCTGGGGCTACTGCTGGGGCTGGGGCTGGGACTGGGGCTAGGGCTGGGGCTGGGGCTGGTGTTGCAGCTGGGGCTCGGGCTGGGGCTGGGGCTGGGGCTGGGACTAGGGCTGGGGATGGGGCTAGGGCTGGGGGTGGGGCTAGGGCTGGGGTTGGGGCTGGACCTGTGGCTGGGGTTGGGGCTGGGCCTTTGGCTGGGGCTGCAGCTGGAGCTGAGGCTAAGGCTAGGGCTGGGTCTGGGGCTAGTGCTGGGGCTGGGGCTGGGGCTGGGGGCTGGGGCTACTGCTGGGGCTGGGGCTGCGGCTGGGACTGGGGCTAGGGCTGGGGCTGGGGCTGGGGCTGGGACTGGGGCTGGGGCTAGGGCTGGGTCTGGGGCTAGTGCTGAGGCTGGTGCTGGAGCTGGGGCTGGGACTGGGGCTAGGGCTGGGGCTGGGGCTGGGGCTGGGACTGGGGCTGGGGCTAGGGCTGGGACTGGGGCTTGGGCTCGGGCTGGGGCTGGGGCTGGGGCTAGGGCTGGGGCTGGGGCTGGGGCTGGGGCTACTGCTGGGGCTGGGGCTGGGACTGGGGCTAGGGCTGGGGCTGGGGCTGGTGTTGGAGCTGGGACTAGGGCTAGGGCTGGGGCTGGGGCTAGGGCTGGGGCTGGGGCTAGGGCTGGGGCTGGGGCTGGGGCTGGACCTGTGGCTGGGGTTGGGGCTGGGGCTTTGGCTGGGGCTGCAGCTGGGGCTGAGGCTAAGGCTAGGGCTGGGTCTGGGGCTAGTGGTGGGGCTGGGGCTGGGGCTGGGGCTGGGGCTACTGCTGGGGCTGGGGCTGGGGCTGGGACTGGGGCTAGGGATAGGGCTGAGGCTGGGGCTGGGGCTGGGGCTGGGACTGGGGCTAGGGATAGGGCTGAGGCTGGGGCTGGGGCTGGGGCTGGGGCTAGGGCTGGGACTGCGGCTGCGGCTATGGCTAGGGCTGGGGCTGGGGCTTCGGCTCGGGCTGGGGCTGGGGCTACGGCAGGGGCTGGGGCTAGTGCTGGGGCTGGGGCTACTGCTGGGGCTGGGGCTGGGGCTGGGACTGGGGTTAGGGCTGGGGCTGGGGCTGGGACTGGGGATGGGGCTAGTGCTGTGGCTGGGGCTAGGGCTGGGGCTGGGGCTGGGGCTGGACCTGTGGCTGGGGTTGGGGCTGGGGCTTTGGCTGGGGCTGCAGCTGGGGCTGAGGCTAAGGCTAGGGCTGGGTCTGGGGCTAGTGGTGGGGCTGGGGCTGGGGCTGGGGCTGGGGCTACTGCTGGGGCTGGGGCTGGGGCTGGGACTGGGGCTAGGGATAGGGCTGAGGCTGGGGCTGGGGCTGGGGCTGGGACTGGGGCTAGGGATAGGGCTGAGGCTGGGGCTGGGGCTGGGGCTGGGGCTAGGGCTGGGACTGCGGCTGCGGCTATGGCTAGGGCTGGGGCTGGGGCTTCGGCTCGGGCTGGGGCTGGGGCTACGGCAGGGGCTGGGGCTAGTGCTGGGGCTGGGGCTACTGCTGGGGCTGGGGCTGGGGCTGGGACTGGGGTTAGGGCTGGGGCTGGGGATGGGACTGGGGATGGGGCTAGTGCTGTGGCTGGGGCTAGGGCTGGGGCTGGGGCTGGGGCTGGACCTGTGGCTGGGGTTGGGGCTGGGGCTTTGGCTGGGGCTGCAGCTGGGGCTGAGGCTAAGGCTAGGGCTGGGTCTGGGGCTAGTGCTGGGGCTGGGGCTGGGACTGGGGTTAGGGCTGGGGCTGGGGCTGGGACTGGGGATGGGGCTAGGGCTGGAGTTGGGGCTAGGGCTGGAGCTGGGGCTGGGGCTGGACCTGTGGCTGGGGTTGGGGCTGGGGCTTTGGCTGGGGCTGCACCTGGGGCTGAGGCTAAGGCTAGGGCTGGGTCTGGGGCTAGTGCTGGGGCTGGGGCTGGGGCTGGGGCTGGGGCTACTGCTGGGGCTGGGGCTGGGACTGGGGCTAGGGCTGGGGCTGGGGCTGGTGTTGGAGCTGGGGCTCGGGCTGGGGCTGGGGCTGGGGCTGGGACTAGGGCTGGGGATGGGGCTAGGGCTGGGGGTGGGGCTAGGGCTGGGGTTGGGGCTGGACCTGTGGCTGGGGTTGGGGCTGGGCTTTTGGCTGGGGCTGCAGCTGGAGCTGAGGCTAAGGCTAGGGCTGGGTCTGGGGCTAGTGCTGGGGCTGGGGCTGGGGCTGGGGGCTGGGGCTACTGCTGGGGCTGGGGCTGCGGCTGGGACTGGGGCTAGGGCTGGGGCTGGGGCTGGGGCTGGGACTGGGGCTGGGGCTAGGGCTGGGTCTGGGGCTAGTGCTGAGGCTGGTGCTGGAGCTGGGGCTGGGACTGGGGCTAGGGCTGGGGCTGGGGCTGGGGCTGGGGCTGGGACTGGGGCTGGGGCTAGGGCTGGGACTGGGGCTTGGGCTCGGGCTGGGGCTGGGGCTGGGGCTAGGGCTGGGGCTGGGGCTGGGGCTGGGGCTACTGCTGGGGCTGGGGCTGGGACTGGGGCTAGGGCTGGGGCTGGGGCTGGTGTTGGAGCTGGGACTAGGGCTAGGGCTGGGGCTGGGGCTAGGGCTGGGGCTGGGGCTAGGGCTGGGGCTGGGGCTGGGGCTGGACCTGTGCCTGGGGTTGGGGCTGGGGCTTTGGCTGGGGCTGCAGCTGGGGCTGAGGCTAAGGCTAGGGCTGGGTCTGGGGCTAGTGGTGGGGCTGGGGCTGGGGCTGGGGCTGGGGCTACTGCTGGGGCTGGGGCTGGGGCTGGGACTGGGGCTAGGGATAGGGCTGAGGCTGGGGCTGGGGCTGGGGCTGGGACTGGGGCTAGGGATAGGTCTGAGGCTGGGGCTGGGGCTGGGGCTGGGGCTAGGGCTGGGACTGCGGCTGTGGCTATGGCTAGGGCTGGGGCTGGGGCTTCGGCTCGGGCTGGGGCTGGGGCTACGGCAGGGGCTGGGGCTAGTGCTGGGGCTGGGGCTACTGCTGGGGCTGGGGCTGGGGCTGGGACTGGGGTTAGGGCTGGGGCTGGGGCTGGGACTGGGGATGGGGCTAGTGCTGTGGCTGGGGCTAGGGCTGGGGCTGGGGCTGGGGCTGGACCTGTGGCTGGGGTTGGGGCTGGGGCTTTGGCTGGGGCTGCAGCTGGGGCTGAGGCTAAGGCTAGGGCTGGGTCTGGGGCTAGTGCTGGGGCTGGGGCTGGGGCTGGGGCTGGGGCTACTGCTGGGGCTGGGGCTGGGACTGGGGCTAGGGCTGGGGCTGGGGCTGGGGCTGGGACTAGGGCTAGGGCTGGGGATGGGGCTAGGGTTGGGGCTGGGTCTAGTGCTGGGGCGGGGGCTGGGGCTGGGGCTGGGGCTGGGGCTGGGGCTGGGGCTGGGACTGGGGCTAGGGCTGGGGCTGGGGATGGGGCTGGAGCTGGGGCTGAGGCTACGGCTAGGGCTGGGTCTGGGGCTAGTGCTGGGGCGGGGGCTGGAGCTGGGGCTGGGATTGCGGCTAGGGCTGGGGCTGGGGCTGGGGCTGGGGCTGGGGCTGGGGCTGGGGCTAGGGCTGGGACTGCGGCTGCGGCTAGGGCTGGGGCTGGGGCTTGGGTTCGGGCTGGGGCTGGGGCTGGGGCTGGGGCAGTGTCTGGGGCTAGGGATGGGGCTGGGGCTGGGGCTGGGGCTACTGCTGGGGCTCGGGCTGGGACTGGGGCTAGGGCTGGGGCTAGGGCTGGGGCTGGGGCTGGGGCTAGGGCTGGGGCTGGGGCTGGGGCTGGACCTGTGGCTGGGGTTGTGGTTGGGGCTTTGGCTGGGGCTGCAGCTGGGGCTGAGGCTAAGGCTAGGGCTGGGTCTGGGGCTAGTGCTGGGGCTGGGGCTGGGGCTGGGGCTGGGGCTACTGCTGGGCCTGGGGCTGGGGTTGGGACTTTGGCTAGGGCTGGGGCTGGGGCTGGGGCTGGAGCTGGGGCTGAGGCTAAGGCTAGGGCTGGGTCTGGGGCTAGTGCTGGGGCTGGGGCTGGGGCTGGGACTGGGGCTAGGGCTGGGGCTGGGGCTGGGGCTGGGGCTGGGGCTACTGCTGGGGCTGGGGCTGGGGCTGGGGCTGGGGCTGGGGCTGGAGCTGGGGCTGGGGCTGGGGCTGTTGCTTTGGCTGGGGCTGGAGCTGGGGCTGAGGCTAAGGCTAGGGCTGGGGCTGGGGCTAGTGCTGGGGCTGGGGCTGGGGCTGGGACTGGGGCTAGGGATAGGGCTGAGGCTGGGGCTGGGGCTGGGGCTGGGGCTAGGGCTGGGACTGCGGCTGCGGCTAGGGCTAGGGCTGGGGCTGGGGCTTCGGCTCGGGCTGGGGCTGGGGCTACGGCAGGGGCTGGGGCTAGGGCTGGGGCTGGGGCTACTGCTGGGGCTGGGGCTGGGGCTGGGTCTGGGGCTAGTGCTGGGGCGGGGGCTGGAGCTGGGGCTGGGATTGCGGCTAGGGCTGGGGCTGGGGCTGGGGCTGGTACTGGGGCTGGGGCTAGGGCTGGGACTGCGGCTGCGGCTAGGGCTGGGGCTGGGGCTTGGGTTCGGGCTGGGGCTGGGGCTGGGGCTGGGGCAGGGTCTGGGGCTAGGGATGGGGCTGGGGCTGGGGCTGGGGCTACTGCTGGGGCTCGGGCTGGGACTGGGGCTAGGGCTGGGCCTGGGGCTGGTGTTGGAGCTGGGGCTGGGGCTGGGGCTGGGACTAGGGCTAGGGCTGGGGCTAGGGCTGGGGCTGGGGCTGGGGCTGAGGCTAAGGCTAGGGCTGGGTCTGGGGCTAGTGCTGGGGCTGGGGCTGGGGCTGGGGCTGGGGCTACTGCTGGGCCTGGGGCTGGGGTTGGGACTGGGGCTAGGGTTGGGGCTGGGGCTGGGGCTGGAGCTGGGGCTGAGGCTAAGGCTAGGTCTGGGTCTGGGGCTAGTGCTGGGGCGGGGGCTGGGGCTGGGGCTGGACCTGTGGCTGGGGCTGGGGCTGGTGCTTTGGCTAGGGCTGGAGCTGGGGCTGAGGCTAAGGCTAGGGCTGGGTCTGGGGCTAGTACTGGGGCTGGGGCTGGGGCTGGGACTGGGGCTAGGGCTGGGGCTGGGACTGGGGCTAGGGCTGGGGCTGGGGCTGGGGCTGGGGCTGGGGCTCGGGCTGGAGCTGGGGCTGAGGTTAAGGCTAGGGCTGGGTCTGGGGCTAGTGCTGGGGCGGGGGCTGGGGCTGGGGCTGGGGCTACTGCTGGGGCTGGGGCTGGGGCTGGGGCTGGGGCTGGGTCTGGGGCTAGTGCTGGGGCTGGGGCTGGGGCTGGGGCTGGGGCTACTGCTGGGGCTGGGGCTGGGGCTGGGACTGGGGCTAGGGCTGAGGCTGGGGCTGCGGCTGGACCTGGGGCTGAGGCTAAGGCTAGGGCTGGGTCTGGGGCTAGTGCTGGGGCGGGGGCTGGGGCTGGGGCTGGGACTACGGCTAGGGCTGGGGCTGGGGCTGGGGCTAGACCTGTGGCTGGGGTTGGGGCGGGGGCTTTGGCTGGGGCTGCAGCTGGGGCTGGGACTGGGGCTAGGGCTGGGGCTGGGGCTGGGGCTGGTGCTGGGGCTGGGACTGGGGCTGGGGCTAGGGCTGGGTCTGGGGCTAGTGCTGAGGCTGGGGCTGGAGCTGGGGCTGGGACTGGGGCTAGGGCTGGGGCTGGGGCTGGGGCTGGGGCTGGGACTGGGGCTGGGGCTAGGGCTGGGACTGGGGCTTGGGCTGGGGCTGGGGCTGGGGCTGGGGCAGGGGCTGGGGCTAGGGCTGGGGCTGGGGCTGGGGCTGGTGCTACTGCTGGGGCTGGGGCTGGGACTGGGGCTAGGGCTGGGGCTGGGGCTGGTGTTGGAGCTGGGACTAGGGCTAGGGCTGGGGCTGGGGCTAGGGCTGGGGCTGGGGCTAGGGCTGGGGCTGGGGCTGGGGCTGGACCTGTGGCTGGGGTTGGGGCTGGGGCTTTGGCTGGGGCTGCAGCTGGGGCTGAGGCTAAGGCTAGGGCTGGGTCTGGGGCTAGTGGTGGGGCTGGGGCTGGGGCTGGGGCTGGGGCTACTGCTGGGGCTGGGGCTGGGGCTGGGACTGGGGCTAGGGATAGGGCTGAGGCTGGGGCTGGGGCTGGGGCTGGGACTGGGGCTAGGGATAGGGCTGAGGCTGGGGCTGGGGCTGGGGCTGGGGCTAGGGCTGGGACTGCGGCTGCGGCTATGGCTAGGGCTGGGGCTGGGGCTTCGGCTCGGGCTGGGGCTGGGGCTACGGCAGGGGCTGGGGCTAGTGCTGGGGCTGGGGCTACTGCTGGGGCTGGGGCTGGGGCTGGGACTGGGGTTAGGGCTGGGGCTGGGGCTGGGACTGGGGATGGGGCTAGTGCTGTGGCTGGGGCTAGGGCTGGGGCTGGGGCTGGGGCTGGACCTGTGGCTGGGGTTGGGGCTGGGGCTGGGACTGGGGCTAGGGCTGGGGCTGGGGATGGGGCTGGAGCTGGGGCTGAGGCTACGGCTAGGGCTGGGTCTGGGGCTAGTGCTGGGGCGGGGGCTGGAGCTGGGGCTGGGATTGCGGCTAGGGCTGGGGCTGGGGCTGGGGCTGGGGCTGGGGCTGGGGCTGGGGCTAGGGCTGGGACTGCGGCTGCGGCTAGGGCTGGGGCTGGGGCTTGGGTTCGGGCTGGGGCTGGGGCTGGGGCTGGGGCAGTGTCTGGGGCTAGGGATGGGGCTGGGGCTGGGGCTGGGGCTACTGCTGGGGCTCGGGCTGGGACTGGGGCTAGGGCTGGGGCTAGGGCTGGGGCTGGGGCTGGGGCTAGGGCTGGGGCTGGGGCTGGGGCTGGACCTGTGGCTGGGGTTGTGGTTGGGGCTTTGGCTGGGGCTGCAGCTGGGGCTGAGGCTAAGGCTAGGGCTGGGTCTGGGGCTAGTGCTGGGGCTGGGGCTGGGGCTGGGGCTGGGGCTACTGCTGGGCCTGGGGCTGGGGTTGGGACTTTGGCTAGGGCTGGGGCTGGGGCTGGGGCTGGAGCTGGGGCTGAGGCTAAGGCTAGGGCTGGGTCTGGGGCTAGTGCTGGGGCTGGGGCTGGGGCTGGGACTGGGGCTAGGGCTGGGGCTGGGGCTGGGGCTGGGGCTGGGGCTACTGCTGGGGCTGGGGCTGGGGCTGGGGCTGGGGCTGGGGCTGGAGCTGGGGCTGGGGCTGGGGCTGTTGCTTTGGCTGGGGCTGGAGCTGGGGCTGAGGCTAAGGCTAGGGCTGGGGCTGGGGCTAGTGCTGGGGCTGGGGCTGGGGCTGGGACTGGGGCTAGGGATAGGGCTGAGGCTGGGGCTGGGGCTGGGGCTGGGGCTAGGGCTGGGACTGCGGCTGCGGCTAGGGCTAGGGCTGGGGCTGGGGCTTCGGCTCGGGCTGGGGCTGGGGCTACGGCAGGGGCTGGGGCTAGGGCTGGGGCTGGGGCTACTGCTGGGGCTGGGGCTGGGGCTGGGACTGGGGTTAGGGCTGGGGCTGGGGCTGGGACTGGGGATGGGGCTAGTGCTGTGGCTGGGGCTAGGGCTGGGGCTGGGGCTGGACCTGTGGCTGGGGTTGGGGCTGGGGCTTTGGCTGGGGCTGCAGCTGGGGCTGAGGCTAAGACTAGGGCTGGGTCTGGGGCTAGTGCTGGGGCTGGGGCTGGGGCTACTGCTGGGGCTGGGGCTGGGACTGGGGCTAGGGCTGGGGCTGGGGCTGGGGCTGGGACTAGGGCTAGGGCTGGGGCTGGGGCTAGTGCTGGGGCGGGGGCTGGGGCTGGGGCTGGGGCTACTGCTGGGGCTGGGGCTGGGGCTGGGACTGGGGCTAGGGCTGGGGCTGGGGATGGGGCTGGAGCTGGGGCTGAGGCTACGGCTAGGGCTGGGTCTGGGGCTAGTGCTGGGGCGGGGGCTGGAGCTGGGGCTGGGATTGCGGCTAGGGCTGGGGCTGGGGCTGGGGCTGGTACTGGGGCTGGGGCTAGGGCTGGGACTGCGGCTGCGGCTAGGGCTGGGGCTGGGGCTTGGGTTCGGGCTGGGGCTGGGGCTGGGGCTGGGGCAGGGTCTGGGGCTAGGGATGGGGCTGGGGCTGGGGCTGGGGCTACTGCTGGGGCTCGGGCTGGGACTGGGGCTAGGGCTGGGCCTGGGGCTGGTGTTGGAGCTGGGGCTGGGGCTGGGGCTGGGACTAGGGCTAGGGCTGGGGCTAGGGCTGGGGCTGGGGCTGGGGCTGAGGCTAAGGCTAGGGCTGGGTCTGGGGCTAGTGCTGGGGCTGGGGCTGGGGCTGGGGCTGGGGCTACTGCTGGGCCTGGGGCTGGGGTTGGGACTGGGGCTAGGGTTGGGGCTGGGGCTGGGGCTGGAGCTGGGGCTGAGGCTAAGGCTAGGTCTGGGTCTGGGGCTAGTGCTGGGGCGGGGGCTGGGGCTGGGGCTGGACCTGTGGCTGGGTCTGGGGCTGGTGCTTTGGCTAGGGCTGGAGCTGGGGCTGAGGCTAAGGCTAGGGCTGGGTCTGGGGCTAGTACTGGGCCTGGGGCTGGGGCTGGGACTGGGGCTAGGGCTGGGGCTGGGACTGGGGCTAGGGCTGGGGCTGGGGCTGGGGCTGGGGCTGGGGCTCGGGCTGGAGCTGGGGCTGAGGTTAAGGCTAGGGCTGGGTCTGGGGCTAGTGCTGGGGCGGGGGCTGGGGCTGGGGCTGGGGCTACTGCTGGGGCTGGGGCTGGGGCTGGGGCTGGGGCTGGGACTGGGGCTAGGGCTGGGGCTGGAGCTGGGGCTGAGGCTACGGCTAGGGCTGGGTCTGGGGCTAGTGCTGGGGCGGGGGCTGGAGCTGGGGCTGGGATCGCGGCTAGGGCTGGGGCTGGGGCTGGGGCTGGTACTGGGGCTGCGGCTAGGGCTGGGGCTGGGGCTTGGGTTCGGGCTGGGGCTGGGGCTGGGGCTGAGGCAGGGTCTGGGGCTAGGGATGGGGCTGGGGCTGGGGCTGAGGCTACTGCTGGGGCTCGGGCTGGGACTGGGGCTAGGGCTGGGGCTGGGGCTGGTGTTGGAGCTGGGGCTGGGGCTGGGGCTGGGACTAGGGCTAGGGCTGGGGCTAGGGCTGGGGCTGGGGCTGGCGCTAGGGCTGGGGCTGGGGCTTGGGCTCGGGCTGGTGCTGGGGCTGGGGCTAGCGCTGGGGCGGGGCTGGGGCTGGGGCTACTGCTGGGGCTGGGGCTGGGACTGGGGCTAGGGCTGGGGCTGGGGCTGGTGTGGGAGCTGGGGCTGGGGCTGGGGCTGGGACTAGGGCTAGGGCTGGGGCTGGGGCTGGGGCTGGGGCTGGGGCTGGGGCTGGGGCTGTACCTGTGGCTGGGGTTGGGGCTGGGTCTTTGGCTGGGGCTGCAGCTGGGGCTGAGGCTAAGGCTAGGGCTGGGTCTGGGGCTAGTGCTGGGGCTGGGGCTGGGGCTGGGGCTGGGGCTGGGGCTGGGGCTGGGACTGGGGCTGGGGCTAGGGCTGGGACTGCGGCTGCGGATAGGGCTGGGGCTGGGGCTTGGGCTGGGGCTGGGTCTGGGGCTTGGGCTCGGGCTGGGGCTGGGGCTGGGGCAGGGGCTGGGGCTAGGGCTGGGGCTGGGTCTGGGGCTGGGGCTACTGCTGGGGCTGGGGGTGGGACTGGGGCTAGGGCTGGGGCTGGGGCTTGTGTTGGAGCTGGGGCTGGGGCTGGGACTAGGGCTAGGGCTGGGGCTAGGGCTAGGGCTGGGGCTGGGGCTAGGGCTGGGGCTGGGGCTGGGGCTGGACCTGTGGCTGGGGTAAGGGCTGGGGCTTTGGCTGGGGCTGCAGCTGGGGCTGAGGCTAAGGCTAGGGCTGGGTCTGGGGCTAGTGCTGGGGCTGGGGCTGGGGCTGGGGCTGGGGCTACTGCTGGGGCTGGGGCTGGGGCTGGGACTGGGGCTAGGGCTGGGGCTGGGGCTGGGGCTGGGGCTGGAGCTGGAGCTGGGGCTGAGGCTAAGGGTAGGGCTGGGTCTGGGGCTAGTGCTGGGGCGGGGGCTGGGGCTGGGGCTGAGACTGGGGCTAGGGCTGGGGCTAGGGCTAGGGCTGTGGCTGGGCCTGGGGCTGGACCTGGGGCTGGGGCTGGGGCTGGTGCTTTGGCTGGGGCTGGAGCTGGAGCTGGGGCTGAGGCTAAGGCTAGGGCTGGGTCTGGGGCTAGTGCTGGGGCTGGGGCTGGGGCTGGGACTGGGGCTAGGGCTGGGGCTGGGGCTGGGGCTACTGCTGGGACTGGGACTGGGGCTAGGGCTGGGGCTGGGGCTGGGGCTGGAGCTGGGGCTGAGGTTAAGGCTAGGGCTGGGTCTGGGGCTAGTGCTGGGGCGGGGGCTGGGGCTGGGGCTAGGGCTGGGGCTGGGGCTGGGGCTGGGGCTGGGGCTGGGGCTGGGGCTGGGGCTGGACCTGTGGCTGGGGTTGGGGCTGGGGCTGCAGCTGGGGCTGAGGCTAAGGCTAGGGCTGGGTCTGGGGCTAGTGCTGGGGCTGGGGCTGGGGCTGGGGCTGGGGCTACTGCTGGGGCTGGGGCTGGGGCTGGGACTGGGGCTAGGGCTGAGGCTGGGGCTGCGGCTGGACCTGGGGCTGAGGCTAAGGCTAGGGCTGGGTCTGGGGCTAGTGCTGGGGCGGGGGCTGGGGCTGGGGCTGGGACTACGGCTAGGGCTGGGGCTGTGGCTGGGGCTAGACCTGTGGCTGGGGTTGGGGCGGGGGCTTTGGCTGGGGCTGCAGCTGGGGCTGGGACTGGGGCTAGGGCTGGGGCTGGGGCTGGGGCTGGTGCTGGGGCTGGGACTGGGGCTGGGGCTAGGGCTGGGTCTGGGGCTAGTGCTGAGGCTGGGGCTGGAGCTGGGGCTGGGACTGGGGCTAGGGCTGGGGCTGGGGCTGGGGCTGGGGCTGGGACTGGGGCTGGGGCTAGGGCTGGGACTGGGGCTTGGGCTGGGGCTGGGGCTGGGGCTGGGGCAGGGGCTGGGGCTAGGGCTGGGGCTGGGGCTGGGGCTGGTGCTACTGCTGGGGCTGGGGCTGGGACTGGGGCTAGGGCTGGGGCTGGGGCTGGTGTTGGAGCTGGGACTAGGGCTAGGGCTGGGGCTGGGGCTAGGGCTGGGGCTGGGGCTAGGGCTGGGGCTGGGGCTGGGGCTGGACCTGTGGCTGGGGTTGGGGCTGGGGCTTTGGCTGGGGCTGCAGCTGGGGCTGAGGCTAAGGCTAGGGCTGGGTCTGGGGCTAGTGGTGGGGCTGGGGCTGGGGCTGGGGCTGGGGCTACTGCTGGGGCTGGGGCTGGGGCTGGGACTGGGGCTAGGGATAGGGCTGAGGCTGGGGCTGGGGCTGGGGCTGGGACTGGGGCTAGGGATAGGGCTGAGGCTGGGGCTGGGGCTGGGGCTGGGGCTAGGGCTGGGACTGCGGCTGCGGCTATGGCTAGGGCTGGGGCTGGGGCTTCGGCTCGGGCTGGGGCTGGGGCTACGGCAGGGGCTGGGGCTAGTGCTGGGGCTGGGGCTACTGCTGGGGCTGGGGCTGGGGCTGGGACTGGGGTTAGGGCTGGGGCTGGGGCTGGGACTGGGGATGGGGCTAGTGCTGTGGCTGGGGCTAGGGCTGGGGCTGGGGCTGGGGCTGGACCTGTGGCTGGGGTTGGGGCTGGGGCTTTGGCTGGGGCTGCAGCTGGGGCTGAGGCTAAGGCTAGGGCTGGGTCTGGGGCTAGTGCTGGGGCTGGGGCTGGGGCTGGGGCTGGGGCTACTGCTGGGGCTGGGGCTGGGACTGGGGCTAGGGCTGGGGCTGGGGCTGGGGCTGGGACTAGGGCTAGGGCTGGGGATGGGGCTAGGGTTGGGGCTGGGTCTAGTGCTGGGGCGGGGGCTGGGGCTGGGGCTGGGGCTGGGGCTGGGGCTGGGGCTGGGACTGGGGCTGGGGCTAGGGCTGGGACTGCGGCTGCGGCTAGGGCTAGGGCTGGGGCTGGGGCTTCGGCTCGGGCTGGGGCTGGGGCTACGGCAGGGGCTGGGGCTAGGGCTGGGGCTGGGGCTACTGCTGGGGCTGGGGCTGGGGCTGGGACTGGGGTTAGGGCTGGGGCTGGGGCTGGGACTGGGGATGGGGCTAGTGCTGTGGCTGGGGCTAGGGCTGGGGCTGGGGCTGGACCTGTGGCTGGGGTTGGGGCTGGGGCTTTGGCTGGGGCTGCAGCTGGGGCTGAGGCTAAGACTAGGGCTGGGTCTGGGGCTAGTGCTGGGGCTGGGGCTGGGGCTACTGCTGGGGCTGGGGCTGGGACTGGGGCTAGGGCTGGGGCTGGGGCTGGGGCTGGGACTAGGGCTAGGGCTGGGGCTGGGGCTAGTGCTGGGGCGGGGGCTGGGGCTGGGGCTGGGGCTACTGCTGGGGCTGGGGCTGGGGCTGGGACTGGGGCTAGGGCTGGGGCTGGGGATGGGGCTGGAGCTGGGGCTGAGGCTACGGCTAGGGCTGGGTCTGGGGCTAGTGCTGGGGCGGGGGCTGGAGCTGGGGCTGGGATTGCGGCTAGGGCTGGGGCTGGGGCTGGGGCTGGTACTGGGGCTGGGGCTAGGGCTGGGACTGCGGCTGCGGCTAGGGCTGGGGCTGGGGCTTGGGTTCGGGCTGGGGCTGGGGCTGGGGCTGGGGCAGGGTCTGGGGCTAGGGATGGGGCTGGGGCTGGGGCTGGGGCTACTGCTGGGGCTCGGGCTGGGACTGGGGCTAGGGCTGGGCCTGGGGCTGGTGTTGGAGCTGGGGCTGGGGCTGGGGCTGGGACTAGGGCTAGGGCTGGGGCTAGGGCTGGGGCTGGGGCTGGGGCTGAGGCTAAGGCTAGGGCTGGGTCTGGGGCTAGTGCTGGGGCTGGGGCTGGGGCTGGGGCTGGGGCTACTGCTGGGCCTGGGGCTGGGGTTGGGACTGGGGCTAGGGTTGGGGCTGGGGCTGGGGCTGGAGCTGGGGCTGAGGCTAAGGCTAGGTCTGGGTCTGGGGCTAGTGCTGGGGCGGGGGCTGGGGCTGGGGCTGGACCTGTGGCTGGGGCTGGGGCTGGTGCTTTGGCTGGGGCTGGAGCTGGGGCTGAGGCTAAGGCTAGGGCTGGGTCTGGGGCTAGTACTGGGGCTGGGGCTGGGGCTGGGACTGGGGCTAGGGCTGGGGCTGGGACTGGGGCTAGGGCTGGGGCTGGGGCTGGGGCTGGGGCTGGGGCTCGGGCTGGAGCTGGGGCTGAGGTTAAGGCTAGGGCTGGGTCTGGGGCTAGTGCTGGGGCGGGGGCTGGGGCTGGGGCTGGGGCTACTGCTGGGGCTGGGGCTGGGGCTGGGGCTGGGGCTGGGACTGGGGCTAGGGCTGGGGCTGGAGCTGGGGCTGAGGCTACGGCTAGGGCTGGGTCTGGGGCTAGTGCTGGGGCGGGGACTGGAGCTGGGGCTGGGATCGCGGCTAGGGCTGGGGCTGGGGCTGGGGCTGGTACTGGGGCTGCGGCTAGGGCTGGGGCTGGGGCTTGGGTTCGGGCTGGGGCTGGGGCTGGGGCTGAGGCAGGGTCTGGGGCTAGGGATGGGGCTGGGGCTGGGGCTGAGGCTACTGCTGGGGCTCGGGCTGGGACTGGGGCTAGGGCTGGGGCTGGGGCTGGTGTTGGAGCTGGGGCTGGGGCTGGGGCTGGGACTAGGGCTAGGGCTGGGGCTAGGGCTGGGGCTGGGGCTGGCGCTAGGGCTGGGGCTGGGGCTTGGGCTCGGGCTGGTGCTGGGGCTGGGGCTAGCGCTGGGGCGGGGCTGGGGCTGGGGCTACTGCTGGGGCTGGGGCTGGGACTGGGGCTAGGGCTGGGGCTGGGGCTGGTGTGGGAGCTGGGGCTGGGGCTGGGGCTGGGACTAGGGCTAGGGCTGGGGCTGGGGCTGGGGCTGGGGCTGGGGCTGGGGCTGGGGCTGTACCTGTGGCTGGGGTTGGGGCTGGGTCTTTGGCTGGGGCTGCAGCTGGGGCTGAGGCTAAGGCTAGGGCTGGGTCTGGGGCTAGTGCTGGGGCTGGGGCTGGGGCTGGGGCTGGGGCTGGGGCTGGGGCTGGGACTGGGGCTGGGGCTAGGGCTGGGACTGCGGCTGCGGATAGGGCTGGGGCTGGGGCTTGGGCTGGGGCTGGGTCTGGGGCTTGGGCTCGGGCTGGGGCTGGGGCTGGGGCAGGGGCTGGGGCTAGGGCTGGGGCTGGGTCTGGGGCTGGGGCTACTGCTGGGGCTGGGGGTGGGACTGGGGCTAGGGCTGGGGCTGGGGCTTGTGTTGGAGCTGGGGCTGGGGCTGGGACTAGGGCTAGGGCTGGGGCTAGGGCTAGGGCTGGGGCTAGGGCTGGGGCTGGGGCTGGGGCTGGACCTGTGGCTGGGGTAAGGGCTGGGGCTTTGGCTGGGGCTGCAGCTGGGGCTGAGGCTAAGGCTAGGGCTGGGTCTGGGGCTAGTGCTGGGGCTGGGGCTGGGGCTGGGGCTGGGGCTACTGCTGGGGCTGGGGCTGGGGCTGGGACTGGGGCTAGGGCTGGGGCTGGGGCTGGGGCTGGGGCTGGAGCTGGAGCTGGGGCTGAGGCTAAGGGTAGGGCTGGGTCTGGGGCTAGTGCTGGGGCGGGGGCTGGGGCTGGGGCTGAGACTGGGGCTAGGGCTGGGGCTAGGGCTAGGGCTGTGGCTGGGCCTGGGGCTGGACCTGGGGCTGGGGCTGGGGCTGGTGCTTTGGCTGGGGCTGGAGCTGGAGCTGGGGCTGAGGCTAAGGCTAGGGCTGGGTCTGGGGCTAGTGCTGGGGCTGGGGCTGGGGCTGGGACTGGGGCTAGGGCTGGGGCTGGGGCTGGGGCTACTGCTGGGACTGGGACTGGGGCTAGGGCTGGGGCTGGGGCTGGGGCTGGAGCTGGGGCTGAGGTTAAGGCTAGGGCTGGGTCTGGGGCTAGTGCTGGGGCGGGGGCTGGGGCTGGGGCTAGGGCTGGGGCTGGGGCTGGGGCTGGGGCTGGGGCTGGGGCTGGACCTGTGGCTGGGGTTGGGGCTGGGGCTGCAGCTGGGGCTGCAGCTGGGGCTGAGGCTAAGGCTAGGGCTGGGTCTGGGGCTAGTGCTGGGGCTGGGGCTGGGGCTGGGGCTGGGGCTACTGCTGGGGCTGGTCCTGGGGCTGGGACTGGGGCTAGGGCTGAGGCTGGGGCTGCGGCTGGACCTGGGGCTGAGGCTAAGGCTAGGGCTGGGTCTGGGGCTAGTGCTGGGGCGGGGGCTGGGGCTGGGGCTGGGACTACGGCTAGGGCTGGGGCTGGGGCTGGGGCTAGACCTGTGGCTGGGGTTGGGGCGGGGGCTTTGGCTGGGGCTGCAGCTGGGGCTGAGGCTAAGGCTAGGGCTGGGTCTGGGGCTAGTGCTGGGGCTGGGGCTGGGGCTGGGACTGGGGCTAGGGATAGGGCTGAGGCTGGGGCTGGGGCTGGGGCTGGGACTGGGGCTAGGGATAGGGCTGAGGCTGGGGCTGCGGCTGGGGCTGGGGCTAGGGCTGGGACTGCGGCTGCGGCTAGGGCTAGGGCTGGGGCTGGGGCTTCGGCTCGGGCTGGGGCTGGGGCTAGGGCAGGGGCTGGGGCTAGGGCTGGGGCTGGGGCTACTGCTGGGGCTGGGGCTGGGGCTGGGACTGGGGTTAGGGCTGGGGCTGGGGCTGGGACTGGGGATGGGGCTAGGGCTGGAGTTGGGGCTAGGGCTGGAGCTGGGGCTGGGGCTGGAGCTGGGGCTGGGGCTGGACCTGTGGCTGGGGTTGGGGCTGGTGCTTTGGCTGGGGCTGCACCTGGGGCTGAGGCTAAGGCTAGGGCTGGGTCTGGGGCTAGTGCTGGGGCTGGCGCTGGGGCTGGGGCTGGGGCTACTGCTGGGGCTGGGGCTGGGACTGGGGCTAGGGCTGGGGCTGGGGCTGGTGTTGGAGCTGGGGCTGGGGCTGGGGTTGGGGCTGGGACTAGGGCTGGGGATGGGGCTAGGGCTGGGGGTGGGGCTAGGGCTGGGGCTGGGGTTGGGGCTGGACCTGTGGCTGGGGTTGGGGCTGGGGCTTTGGCTGGGGCTGCAGCTGGAGCTGAGGCTAAGGCTAGGGCTGGGTCTGGGGCTAGTGCTGGGGCTGGGGCTGGGGGCTGGGGCTACTGCTGGGGCTGTGGCTGGGGCTGGGACTGGGGCTAGGGCTGGGGCTGGGGCTGGGACTGGGGCTGGGGCTAGGGCTGGGTCTGGGGCTAGTGCTGAGCCTGGGGCTGGAGCTGGGGCTGGGACTGGGGCTAGGGCTGGGGCTGGGGCTGGGGCTGGGGCTGGGGCTGGGACTGGGGCTGGGGCTAGGGCTGGGACTGGGGCTTGGGCTCGGGCTGGGGCTGGGGCTGGGGCAGGGGCTGGGGCTGGGGCTGGGGCTGGGGCTGGGACTGGGGCTAGGGCTGGGGCTAGGGATGGGGCTGGAGCTGGGGCTGAGTTTAAGGCTAGGGCTGGGTCTGGGGCTAGTGCTGGGGCGGGGGCTGGGGCTGGGACTACGGCTAGGGCTGGGGCTTTGGCTGGGGCTGCAGCTGGGGCTGAGGCTAAGGCTAGGGCTGGGTCTGGGGCTAGTGCTGGGGCTGGTGCTGGGGCTGGGACTGGGGCTAGGGATAGGGCTGAGGCTGGGGCTGGGGCTGGGGCTGGGGTTAGGGCTGGGACTGCGGCTGCGGCTAGGGCTAGGGCTGGGGCTGGGGCTTCGGCTCGGGCTGGGGCTAGGGCTGGGGCTGGGGCTGGGACTGGGGTTAGGGCTGGGGCTGGGGCTGGGACTGGGGATGGGGCTAGGGCTGGAGTTGGGGCTAGGGCTGGAGCTGGGGCTGGGGCTGGACCTGTGGCTGGGGTTGGGGCTGGGGCTTTGGCTGGGGCTGCACCTGGGGCTGAGGCTAAGGCTAGGGCTGGGTCTGGGGCTAGTGCTGGGGCTGGGGCTGGGGCTGGGGCTGGGGCTACTGCTGGGGCTGGGGCTGGGACTAGGCCTCGGCCTGGGGCTAGGGCTAGGGCTGGGGCTCGGGTTGGGGTTGGGGCTGGGGCTATGGCAGGGGCTGGGGCTTGGGCTATGGCAGGGGCTGGGGCTGGGGCTGGGGCTGGAACTGGAGCTAGGCCTGGGGCTGGGGCTGGGGCTGGGGCTAGGATTAGGGATAGGTCCTTAGTTACAAATAGTGTCAAGGCCTTAGTTAAGGACAGTGTCAGGGAAAGGCCTATGAGGAGCACAAGGGCCTGTGTAGGATCAGCATTAGGGGCCGGGGCTGGGGCTTTGGCTGGGGCTGGAGCTGGGGATAGGGCTGTGGCTCGGGCTGGGGTTAGGGCTAGGGCTACGGCCTTAGTTAGGAATAGTGTCAAGGCCTTAGTTAGGGTCACTGTCAGGGCCTTAGTTACGGTTAGCATCAGAGCCTACATTACATAAAATATCAGGGCCTGAGCTAGAAGTAGTGTCAGGTTCTTGGTTAGGATGAGCGTCAGAGCCTTTGTTATGTATAATGGCAGGGACAGAGTTATGAGGTGAGTCAGACCCTTAGTTACAGACAGTATCACAGCCTGAGTTAGTAGTTTCAACGCCTTAGTTAACCAGTGTCAGGGCAAGGCCTAGGAGGAGCATAAAGGCCTCTGTAGGATCAGGGGCTGGGGTTTGGGCTAGGGCTGGGGCTAGGGCTACGGCTAGGGCCTTAGTTAGGAATAGTTTCAAGGCATTAGTAAGGAACAGTGTCAGGGCCTTAGTTAGGGTTAGCATCAGAGACTTCATTAGGATTAATTTCACGGCCTGAGTTAGAAGTAGTGTCATCACCTTAGTGAGGGTCAGTGTCAAGGCCTCAGTTAGTACGAGAGTCAGAGCCTTTCTTATGTATAATTGCAGGGCCAGAGTTGGGACGAGAGTCAGGCCCTTAGTTAGGGACACTGTCAGGGCCTTAGTTAGGGACAGTATCACAGCCTGAGTTAGTAGTAGTGTCAAGGCCTTAGTTACGGACAGTGTCAGGACCTTATTTTCAATGAGCATCAGAGCCTTTCTTCATTATCGTGTCGGGGCCTGATTTAGGAGTAGTGTCAAGGCCTTAGTTAGGGTCAGTGTCAGGGGCTTAGTTAGGATTAGCATCAGAGCCTTCATTAGGTATCGTGTGAGGGCTTGAGCTTGTAGTAGTGTCAGGGACTGAGTTAGGAATAGAATCATTGCCTCTCTTAGGAACAGTGTCAGGGTCTGTGTTCAGTGTAGTGTCAGGGCCTTACTTAGGACTAGCATCAGAGCCTTGGTTAGGATTAGCATCAGAGCCTTCATTAGGTATCGTATCAGGACCTGAGCTTGGAGTAGTGTCAGGGCCTTAGTTAGGGACAGTGTCAGGGCCTGAGTTAGGATTAGCATCAGAGCCTTGGTTAGGTATCGTGTCATGGCCTGAGTTAGCCAGAGTCTCAGGCCCTACTTTGGGACTGTGTCAGGGCCTTGGTTAGCACTACCATCAGAGCCTTTGTTAGGGACAGTGTCAGGGTCTTGGTTAGGACTGGCGTCCAGGCCTTCTGTTAGGTACACTGTCAGGGCCTCAGTCAGGCATAGGGTTACGGACTTTGTTAGGGACAGTATCAGGCCCTGATGCTATCCCCTATAGTCTCAGCTGTCACTAAATAATGCCCTGATCCTGTCCACAACTAAGGCCCTGAATATGTCCCTAAGTGCATCTCTGACGATGTCCTTAACAGCCTGAACTCTCTTCAAGTTATCTCTGAGGCTCTGACACTGGCCCTTCCTAAGGCCTCACCCCGGGGTTGTCCCAGGCTGCTGGGCAGTTTTCTCTTGTCCGCATCTCCGGCCAGCGGCCTGCCATTGGCCACTCTAAGATTCTGCGATGCAGTGGTCCCACGTGGGATGTGCCTGTGTAGGCTCACCTGTGGGAGGAGAGTCATGGCCACTCCGCCCTCCAGGGGACTGCGGCTCAGGGTAGGAATCTCTCAGCCAGTGTCTGGAGAACGGGTTGTGTGTCCTTGTTTGTTGTAAATCCCTTGGAGTTACCTCTAACATTTTTTAAATGGATATCCCCCTCAGGATAATTTGATAATAATTTGATTATATCAATAATCAAATTACTGATAAATAATATAAATTACTTACCACATAAAAATTCAGGAATGACATTATGAGAATGAGCAGGAAAACACTGGATGCCCCCCACCCCCAATGATCTATTACTTGGAGGAGTTAAAATTCTAATGAGAAAACACTCACTCTCCTCACCCCCTTGGGTGTCAGCACAAGGCGGAAATCAGCTGCATCCTTTATTTATCCCTCTGATTTTCCAGAACCTTTCCTTCAAGGAGAAATCTCTGGGCTCTGCGGGAGCTGTGAGTGGTGACCATCAGGTAAATCTGACACTGAAAAGCAAGAGGAAAAGAGATAGAGGAGGAGATGAGAATCGGTGATGGGGAGAAGCAGGGGCATCCCCGTTCAATCGCAGGCCGAGGGTCTGGGTTAATCTCCAACGAAGCTAAGGACCACCAGGATCTGGCCCCACTGGCCTTGTCACCTGGTGTGGGGACTGGGGACAGCCAAACCACCATGGCCACTCTCAGAGAAATAAAGAAGGTGGGAGGGCACCCCGAGAGCCAGATTGAAAATGGTCATGCTGTGAGATAGTAAGATGCCCTTTTCAGAAAAGTGAAGACTGTTCTCTTGGCTCTCAAAGACTTGCAAATACTCTGTGTCCTTCTGGAGGCATGCTGAAGGCTTCAGCCTTTGAGGGCAGTAATGGGAGCGCATCGGGGCTCAACACCATCCAGCACTCACTCACTCCTTGAGGGTGCCGAGGATGACCAGTGACCACCCCTCGGGTGCCGTGGGGCCTGAAATTCCCTGATCACCGAGGACGGGAGGGGCCGCACAGACACTCCACTGGACCACCGGGGGCTTGGCCGGTGGGCTACATACAGTCCTTTATCAGATACATGGTTTGCAAACATCCTGCGCCATTTTGGATGGTGGATTATCTTATTCCTTGCTCCTTTTACACACAACTCCTTTTCATTTTGAGGAAGTCTAATTCATCTATTTTGTCCCTTGTTGCTTGTGCTCTCGGTAGATCTAAGATATCATGACCAAATCCAAGGTCGTGAAGATTTACTCTCATGTTTTCTTCTACGAGTTTTATAATTTTGGCTCTTGCACCTAGGCCTTTGGTCCATTTTGTGTTGATTTCGTATGTGGGGTGGGGGGAGGTAAGGGTCCAACTTTACTCTTCTGCATGTGGGTATCCAGTTGTTCCACTACCTGTGCTAACTGTTCGGGAGAAAATACCTGCAAATGATGCGACCAACAAGGTCTTAATTCTGAAATATACAAACGGCTCATACAGCTCAAAAAAGAAAAAAAAAATCAAAAAATAAGCAGAAGGTCTAAACAGACATTTCTCCAAAGACATACAGATAGCCAACAGGCACATGAAAAGATGCTCCACATCGCTAATTATTAGAGAACGCAAATCAAAACTACAGCGAGTTATCACCTCAGAGCGGTCAGAATGGCCATCATTAAAATGTCTAGAAAGAAATGCTGGAAGGGGTGTGGAGAAAAGGGAACCCTACTACACACACTACTGGTGGGAATGTAAATTGATGCAGCCACTATGGAAAACAGTATGGAGGTTCCTCAAAAACTAAAACTAGAATTACCATATGACCCAGCAATCCCACTCCTGGGCACATATCCAGACAGAACTATAATTCGAAAAGATACACGCACCCCAGCATTCACAGCAGCACTATTCACAATAGCCAAGACGTGGAAGCAACCTGAATGTCCCTCAGCAGATGAATGGATATAGAAGATGTGGTACATATATACAACGGAACATTACTCAGCCATAAAACAGAATGAAATAATGCCATTTGCAGCTACATGGATGGACCTAGAGATTATCATACAAAGTGAAGTCAGTCAGACAGAGAACAACAAATACCATATGATATCACTTATATGTGGATTATAAAATGAGACCCAAATGAACCTATCTACAGAACAAAAACAGACTCACAAATATAGAAAACAGACTTGTGGTTGTCAAGGGGAAGACAGGGGAGAGGGATGGATTGGGAGTTTGGTATTAGTAGATGCAAATTATTAGATATAGGATGGATACGTAAGGTCTTCCTGTACAGCACAGGGAACTGTATTCAATACCCTGTAATGAACCATAATGGAAAAGAATATGAAAAATATGTATATATGTATGTACGTATATATGAATCACTTTGCTGTGCAGCAGAAATTAACACAACATTGTAGGTTAACTATACTTCAGTATCAATTAGTTTGAAGGCACTTTTATAAATTAGGTCTTCGTTCTCTTGTCCTTTCATCCTGGGACAAATGTATCACAGAAACTAACCTGGATTACTCCCGGATGAACTCATATCACACAGAACTTTAACTGTTGAACAAACCGTGAATACCAGTTACACCAGGGGATGTCCTGATCCAATATGAAGTTTGTAAACCTTGTAACAAGCCTGCAGAATCCACTAAATTTGGAAATTCAAACTGAAATGAAGCTACCTATCCCATGACTTCTCCACAACTAGTTATACAACATCAATTGGAAACCATATACAATCAAATGAATGTAGACAGAAACAACTATAGCCTTCCTTTTTTTCCCTTTTAGATGAAGACGGTATTTAAGGTGATGTCTTGGGCCGTTTCAGGGTGTTACTCCATTTCCTGGGTATCTGCCATGCACACAGGAGGTACACATGTTAGTTAACTTGTTTGTGCAACTAAATGAAGGTAGTTAATACCACAAAACTGTATACATAAAGTGAATTAAATGCTAAAGTCGTGTTTTGTATTTTTAATGACAATGAAAAAAAAAAACTGTAGCGCTGATATTTGTTACAAAAATGAACGTTAAAAACATTCTTAGTGAAAAAAGCCATACAGAAAAGGCCCCCTAGATCCCATACTCATCTTGTCTGCTTCAAATCCATCAAGGTTGTCCAAATGAGGGAGAAACTCAGTCATGGTTCCAGAAAAAGAAAACTGGATCAGGATGGAAAAAGACATTTTCATACCGTTCGGACAGTAGGTGAAGGTTGAAGTGGGGCTGAGTATTAAATTATAACGTGGACATCAGGATTTCTTCATTTAGGGGTTATGTGCTGGTGCCTTGGGCAAAACACACTGAGCATTTTGTGTCAAGTGGCAAATGTGAGTACTTTTTGACATTATTGCAACTTTTCTGTACATTTTAAATTGCTGGAAAGTAAATTACTTTTCTAGACAACCATGTCAGGATCATGCCAGAAAATCAGAGAAGACAGACATCAAATTTTTCTTACAGAGGCCAAGACTTACCCAGACCACGTTCAACCAAAGTTGTGATACTTATTTCCCTTGTAGGAGTCCGCATGGGATTAAGAGGCACCGTGGGAAGAGTATATTAGTAGCTACCATGTCGTGGGTCCTGTGGATCACCTGGGGGGCAGTAGAAACGGTGAGATTTTAGTATTGCAATTTTTCACATTACTTCAAAAAATATGTTAAAAAATAAATGCAGTAAAGTTGCAAAATATGCACTCAATATACACACATCAGTTTCGTTTCTATACACTAATAATGAACCACCAGCAAGAAACATTAAGAAAACAATCCCATTTACTATTCCATCCAAAAGGACGAACTATTTAGCAATGAACTTAACCAAGGACACGAAAGACCTATACTCAGAAAACTATAAAGCACTGGTAAAGAAACTGAAGACACAATAGGAAACAATAATCATTGCTCATGCGTCAGAAAAATTACTATTATTAAAATGTTTGGGAGAGGGGGAAGATGGCGGAAGAGTAAGACACGCAGATCACCTTCCTCTCCACAGGTACATCAGAAATACAGCTACACGGGGAACCACCCCTACAGAACACCTACTGAACGGTGGCAGAAGACCTCAGACCTCCCAAAAGGCAAGAAACTCCCCACGGGGCTTCCCTGGTGGCGCAGTGGTTGAGAGTCCGCCTGCCGATGCAGGGGACACGGGTTCGTGCCCCGGGCCGGGAAGGTCCCACATGCCGCGGAGCGGCTAGGCCCGTGAGCCATGGCCACTGAGCCTGCGCGTCCGGAGCCTGTGCTCCGCCACGGGAGAGGCCACAACAGTGAGAGGCCCGCGTACCGAAGGAAAAAAAAAAAAAAAAAAGAAAGAAAGAAACTCCCCACGTACCTGGGTAGGGCAAAAGAAAACAGAATAAACGGAGACAAAAGGATAGGGCCGGGACCTGCACCAGTGGGAGGGAGCCGTGAAGGAGAAACGGTTTCCACACACTAGGAGCCCCTTCGCGGGCGGAGACTGCGGGTGGCGGAGGGGGAAAGCTTCGGAGCCGCGGAGGAGACCGCAGCCACAGGGGTACGGAGGGCCAAGCAGAGAGATTCCCGCACAGAGGACCGGTGCCGACCGCCACTCACCAGCCCGAGAGGCTTGTCTCCTCACCCGCCGGGGCGGGCGGGGCTGGGAGCTGAGGCTCGGGCTTCAGTCAGGGCGCGCTGGCGGCGTGAACACAGCCTGAAGGGAGTTAGTGCGCCACGGCCGGCCGGGAGGGAGTCCGGGGAAAAGTCTGGAGCTGCCGAAGAGGCAAGAGACTTTTCCTTCCCTCTTTGTTTCCTGGTGCGTGAGGAGAGGGGATTCAGGGCGCCGCTGAAAGGAGGCTCCAGAGACGGGCGCGAGGCGCGCCTGAAAGCGCGGACCCCAGAGACGGGCGTGGGACGCTGGGGCTGCTGCTGCCGCCACCAAGAAGCCCGTGTGCGACCGCAGGTCACTCTCCACACCTCCCCTCCCGGGAGCCTGTGCTGCCCGCCACCGCCACGGTCCCGGGCTCCACAGACAACATCCCCGGGAGAACGCACGGGCGCGCCTCGTGCTGACGCAACCTCACGCCAGCCTCCGCCGACGCACGCTCGCCCCGCCTCCGTGCCCCTCCCTCCCCCGCGGCCTGAGGGAGCCAGAGCGCCCGAATCAGCGGCTCCTTTAACCCCGTCCTGTCTGAGCGAAGAACAGACGTCCTCCGGCGACCTACACGCAGAGGCGGGGCCGAATCCAAAGCTGAGCCCCGGGAGCTGTGCGAACGAAGAAGGCAAAGGGGAATCTCTCCCAGCAGCCTCAGAAGCAGCGGATTAAAGCTCCGCAATCAACTTGATGTACCCTGCGTCTGTGGAATACCTGAATAGACAACGAATCATCCCAAATTGAGGAGGTGGACTTTGAGAGCAAGATTTATGATTTTTTTCCCCTTTTCCTCTTCTTGTGAGTGTGTACGTGTATGCTTCTGTGTGAGATTTTGTCTGTATACCTTTGCTTTCACCATTTGTCCTAGGGTTCTATCCGTCCGTTTTTCGGGGGGTTTTGTTTTTTTTACTTAAAAAATTTTTTTCTTAATAATTCTTTATTTTAATAACTTTATTTTATTTGACCTTACTTTATTTTATTTTATCCTCTTTCTTTCTTCCATTCTTTCTTTCTTTCTCCTTTTTCTCCCTTTTATTCTGAGCCGTGTGGATGAAAGGCTCTTGGTGCTGCAGCCAGGAGTCAGTGCTGTGCCTCTGAGGTGGGAGAGCCAACTTCAGGACACGGGTCCAAAAGAGACCTCCGAGCTCCACGCAATATCCAACGGCGAAAATCTCCCAGAGATCTCCATCTCAACACCAACACCCAGCTTATCTCAATGACCAGCAAGCTACAGTGCTGGACTCCCTATGCCAAACAACTAGCAAGACAGGAACACAACCCCACCCATCAGCAGAGAGGCTGCCTAAAATCATAATAAGTCCAAGACACCCCAAAACACACCACCAGACGTGGACCTGCCCACCAGAAAGACAAGATCCAGCCTCATCCAGCGGAACACAGGCACCCTCCACCAGGAAGCCTACACAACCCACTGAACCAACTTTAGCCACTGGGGACAGACACCAAAAACGACGGGAACTACGAACCTGCAGCCTGCAAAAAGGAGCCCCCCCCCCCAAACACAGTAAGAGAAGCAAAATGAGAAGACAGAAAAACACACAGCAGATGAAGGAGCAAGATGAAAACCCACCAGACCTAACAAATGAAGAGGAAATAGGCAGTCTCCCTGAAAAAGAATTCAGAATAATGATAGTAAAGATGATCCAACATCTTGGAAATAGAATAGAGAAAATGCAAGAAACATTTAACAAGGACCTAGAAGAACTAAAGATGAAACAAGCAACGATGAACACCACAATAAATGAAATTAAAAATACTCTAGAAGGGATCAATAGCAGAATAACTGAGGCAGAAGAACGGATAAGTGACCTGGAAGATAAAATAGTGGAAATAACTACTTCAGAGCAGAATAGAGAAAAAAGAATGAAAAGAACTGAGGACAGTCTCAGAGACCTCTGGGACAACATTAAACGCACCAACATTCGAATTATAGGTGTTCCAGAAGAAGAAGAGAAAAAGAAAGGGACTGAGAAAATATTTGAAGAGATTATAGTTGAAAACTTCCCTAATATGGGAAAGGAAATAGTTAATCAAGTCCAGGAAGCACAGAGAGTACCATACAGGATAAAGCCAAGGAGAAACATGCCAAGACACATATTAATCAAACTGTCAAAAATTAAATGCAAAGAAAACATATTAAAAGCAGCAAGGGAAAAACAACAAATAACACACAAGGGGATCCCCATAAGGTTAACAGCTGATCTTTCAGCAGAAACTCTGCAAGCCAGAAGGGACTGGCAGGACATATTTAAAGTGATGAAGGAGAACAACCTACAGCCAAGATTACTCTACCCAGCAAGGATCTCATTCAGATTGGATGGAGAAATTAAAACCTTCACAGACAAGCAAAAGCTGAGAGAGTTCAGCACCACCAAACCAGCTTTACAACAAATGCTAAAGGATCTTCTCTAGGCAAGAAACACAAGAGAAGGAAAAGACCTATAATAACCAACCCACGCACATATGGTCACCTTATCTTTGATAAAGTGGCAGGAATGTACAGTGGAGAAAGGACAGCCTCTTCAATAAGTGGTGCTGGGAAAACTGGACAGGTACATGTAAAAGTAGGAGATTAGATCACTCCCTAACACCATACACAAAAATAAGCTCAAAATGGACTAAAGACCTAAATGTAAGGCCAGACACTATCAAACTCTTAGGGGAAAAACATAGGCAGAACACTCTATGACATAAATCACATCAAGATCCTTTCTGACCCACCGCCTAGAGAAATGGAAATAAAAACAAAAACAAACAAATGGGACCTAATGAAACTTCAAAGCTTTTGCACAGCAAAGGAAACCATAAACAAGATGAAAAGACAACCCTCAGAATGGGAGAAAATATTTGCAAATGAAGCAACTGTCAAAGGATTAATCTCCAAAATTTACAAGCAGCTCATGCAGTTCAATAACAAAAAAACAAACAACCCAATCCAATAATGGGCAGAAGACCTAGACATTTCACCAAAGAAGATATACAGACCGCCAACAAACACATGAAAGAATGCTCAACATCATTAATCATTAGAGAAATGCAAATCAAAACTAGAATGAGATATCACCTCACGCCAGTCAGAATGGCCATCATCAAAAAATCTAGAAACAATAAATGTTGGAGAGGATGTGGAGAAAAATGAACACTCTCGCACTGCTGGTGGGAATGTGAATTGGTAGAGCCACTATGGCGAGCAGTATGGAGGTTCCTTAAATAACTACAAATAGAACTACCATATGACCCAGCAATCCAACTACTGGGCATATACCCTGAGAAAACCATAATTCAAAAAGAGTCATGTACCAAAATGTTCACTGCAGCTCTATTTACAATAGCCCGGAGATGGAAACAACCTAAGTGTCCATCATCGGATGAATGGATAAAGAAGACGTGGCACATATATACAATGGAATATTACTCAGCCACAAAAAGAAACGAAATTGAGCTATTTGTAATGAGGTGGATGGAGCTAGAGTCTGTCATACAGAGTGAAGTCAGTCAGAAAGAGAAAGACAAATACCGTATGCTGACACATATATACGGAATTTAAGGGAAAAAATGTCATGAAGAACCTAGGGTTAAGACAGGAATAAAGACACAGACCTACTAGAGAATGGACTTGAGGATATGGGGAGGGGGAAGGGTAAGCTGTGACAAAGTGAGAGAGTGGCTTGGACATATATACACTACCAAACGTAAAATAGCTAGCTAGTCGGAAGCAGCCGCGTAGCACAGGGAGATCAGCTTGGTGCTTTGTGACCACCTAGAGGGGTGGGATAGGGAAGGTGGGAGGGAGGGAAATGCAAGAGGGAAGAGATATGGGAACATATGTATATGTTTTACCGATTCACTTTGTTATAAAGCAGAAACTAACACACCATTGTAAAGCAATTATACTCCAATAAAGTTGTAAAAAAATGTTTATTCTACCTAAAGCCATCAACAACCAGTGCCTGGAAAACTAGACACCGGACTCCAAAGAACGACAGTGGTCATCATCTACACTGCATATAAAGCTAACTAAAAGCACACAGTATTCCACATTAAACTCTTTCTCTCCTGAGTCCCCTGAAGATGCACCCACCCAGCCAGCACTCAGTTGCACAGGAAGATTCTCCACACTTGCTCATTTTTTCCTCTTGCGGAGTCTCCTCACCAGTGGCTCCTGAGAAAACCCAGCTCCTGTCAGTGTGGACAATGCCTCATGTTCCAGAAACCTGAGCCCTGACAGGAGACAAAGCTCCCGTCTGCTTGTCACAGAGCAGTCTGTGGGCAGGGTGCACCTGTGCCCCCAGGGTCAGACAGGTTGGTTTGGCGCCCCCTGTGGGACGTGAGAAAAGTGCCGGGAGTGCCGCACTCACAAACCCAGAGGCCTCATCCGGAAGGCAGTTCTGCTGTATATACTAAGTTTGGAAATCCAAACTGAAATGGAGCCAAGTGTCTCACTGTATCTTCTCCAAAATTGGTTAAGGAGCAATTAATTACAAACCATATGTAATGAAATGAATGTAGACACAAACTTTACAACTTAAACCAAAATTCACTCAAAATTGCCCATAGACAAATTTAAATTACCAAACTATAAAAATCCTAGACAAAAAAAAGATAATCTACATGACTTTGGGTCTGGTGACCTTATTCAGAAAACTGGAAGACAAACCACAAACTGCAAGAAACTATTTCCAAAACACATATCTGATAAAGGATTTGTACTCAAATTATGCCAACAACGTCATTAAAATTTAGTAAAGATTGAAACACACACCTAGCCCAGGAAGATAAACAGGCAGTAAATAAGCATACAAGAATATACTCAAGATGCTGGTGGAATGCATGTACAACCAACTTTGGAAGACAGTTTGGCAGTTTTTTCCAAATCTAAAAAGTCTCACCTTAGGATCCAAGAAGTGTACCTCTTGTATTTAGACAACTGCTTTGAAAAACTGTGTTCAAACCAAAACTAGCATCAAGTAATGCACAGCAGCTCTATTCATAATGGCTAAAAACTTAAGATATCAGGATGTCCTTCTGTAGATTAATTCATAAGCAAATTAGGGCACATATATGTCAAGGGGAGCAGAATACACCACCCCAAAATATGCCCATTTGACAAAAGGATTATTTTGGACTGGTTAATTTAAGAAACAGCAGACTCAGGAGAATCTTTCAAAACCAAGTAGATGGCTTCCCTGGTGGCACAGTGGTTGAGAGTCTGCCTGCCGATGCAGGGGACACGGGTTCGTGCCCTAGTGTGGGAAGATCCCACATGCCGCGGAGTGGTTGGGCCCATGAGCCACGGCCACTGAGCCTGCACATCCAGAGCCTGTGCTCCGCAACGGGAGAGACCACAACAGTGAGAGGCCCATGTACCGCAAATAAATAAATAAATAAGTAAAGTAGAAAATGCCCTTTTAGGAGGTAAATTTCCATTTATTAAGGATATCTCCATTTGTAAGGGTATGTCCCTCTTTGGACCAGGAATTGAAAGATGACTAAATATCAAGAAAAGTTTGTTGGGACTTCCCTGCTGGTCCAGTGGTTAAGACTCCACACTCCCAATGCAGGGGACCAGGGTTCAATCCCTGGTCAGGGAACTAGATCCCACATGCTGCAATTAAGGGCCTGCATGCCGCCACTAAAGATTACACAGGCTGCAACTAAGACCCAGTGCAGCCAAATAAATAAATGTTTAAAAAAAAAAAACAAAGCTTGTCAATGAAATAGGCCTGGATGTAAATCTGTGTAACAACCATACCCTTGTTTACTGGGCTTTGACTAATAACATCCCTTAAATGGCTTCCTCCATTCCCTAACATCTTTCTTTTGTTCTCAGCAGAAGATAGCATTTAAGGTAATGGCTTGGGCCATTTCAGGGAGTGACTCAGTTTTCCTGGGTATCTTTCAAGTATACAGGAGGTACGCATGGTATATATTAAACTTCTGATTGTTTTCTCCAGTTCGTCTCTTTTTCATTACAAGGGAGATCTCAATAAAGAACATAGAAGTGTAGAGGGAAAATTATTTTTCCTCTCATATACATGCAGTGCAATAGTATTCAGAGATATAAAGGAATGGATCATCAACCCATGCAAATATATATAGATAGATATAGATGCAACTAACACGTACATTGCTAAGTGAACGAATCCAGTCTGAAGTGCTACACACTGTATGACCTCATTTATATGACATTCTAGAAAAGGTAAAACTGACACTGGTAAACAGTTTAAGGAATATGTGGTAGAAATAGTCCATATGATACTTTAGTGGTGAATACCTGTCACTATGCATTTGTCTACACCCACAGATTTTTACAACACAACAAGTAATTTACAATCTATTCAAACTTAGCTACTTAGGATATGGGAGTGTCAAAGACTGGAATACAGAATGTAACAAAGAATCGAACTGTTTCAGAAATGTATGGAAAAAGTGACTGTTGGTAGTGGGACAAATGGGCTGACCTAAGTTAACTTTGGAAATGTACAGAATCTGTAGGCCAAAGACAAAATGTGCCATACATGCACAGTGGACTCTAAGTTCTTTCCCATGAGGGGTAGTAGCTAACAGTACTGAAACTACTATATCAGTAATCGAATGGAAGAAGCACTGAATTTAATAAATGACAAATGGTGGAAGCCAGGTTTCTTACCACTGGAGTGGGATGTTACAGTCAAACAAAGGGAGAAGGTTACGATATCCATGTCATAACAGATCCGGTTGGAGACATCGGTATAAACTATCTTTAGCCTACACATAGTTCCATATGGATATCTTTATAATTATGTGTATATGCATAGGCTGGGATACATGCATGTATTTCTATGTACTGTCAGCTGAGCATATTTAGCTCCCACATGTAAGTTTTTAATACCATTCTTTAATAAAAGGAACAAGGGCTCTTTGAAGAAAGGGCTGATGCTAGGACTGAGACAGTAAATATATGAAACAGGATAATCTTAAAATATCAGAAAGTAAAGAAGTACCCAAAATTTTAAAAACCCACAAAAGAAAAATTATGTAAAATGAAAACAGGAGCAAATGGAAAAAGCTCTCAACAGCCAAAGCAAGAATGAACTAAGCAGTCTAATAATGTAGTGCTGGATTATAAACAAAAGTTTACAATAATCATTCACGTGTCCAAACTGGTAAAAATAAATTACATAGTTTTCGATGAATGGTGTTAAATAGAAATCTCCTACGCACAAAGCTTCTAAACAATTCATATAGGCACTCAGCTGTCCATCAAGGATGTGAAGCTAACCCCTCTCTCCTCAAGTGTGGCTTCTGCATTATGACTTCCTCCTAAATAAGACACACAGGATGGACATGGGAAAAAAATTAACCTGTGGGAAAACTTGACAAACACTACTTCAGCTAGGTGACCAAAGTTAAGAATATAAGTGAGAAGTTTCCTTAAGAGCCTGTCCTCTTGATATATAGTGAAGAGGAAGCACTTCACCTCTGTGATCTGCTTTTTCAAAGCCAAGTCTAACCACGACAAAAACACCAAGCAAATCCCAGTGCCCGGCAGTCTATAAAATACCTGACCAGTCCTCCTCCACACTGTCAAGGTCATGGAAACAAGGAGAGTCTGAGCAACTGTCAGAGCCCAGAAGAGACTAAACAGACATGATGACCCCATGTCCTTTGAGACCCTGGAACAAGGAAAGGTATAACAAAGGAACGTGAATAAGGACTTCAGTTAATAGTAAAGTATCAGTATTTGTTCATTATTTGTCATGATTCTGTAGAAAATTAGACAGGAAAAAGTAAACATCAAATAAGAGAAACCTACTGTAACAAACTGGAAACCTAGAGGAAAAGGGGGATTTCTTTGTAAAAACACATTACCAAAATGGTCCCTAAATTAAGGAAAACACAAAAAGGCCAATTAATCACTGAGGAACCTCTTCCTCTACTGGTTATCCTATCACTCTTCCAGGGTTTCCCTCTCCTGGGACAGGGAAGGAGCAGGGACAGAGATGTCTGGCAGCTCCCCTAGTATATGACCCCACCCAGTGTCTTCACCTCCCCCAGCCACGCCTACCCAGTGAGGACACCTGAGGAAGGATCAGGGATTATTGACTCAGATGTATCAACCAGGACTTTTTCTTTTCCCAGCGACTGGACACACTACGGAAGTAAAATAAATTAGTATTTATTGTAAGGGTAGAAATACATTAATACTTGCAAGTGACAAGTTGAAGAATGGGTTTGGACCTGGCAGGTCCAGTGGCTCACACTGTCTCAGTGTGATCTTGCTTCTCTCCAAACCTTTGTCCCGCTCAGTGCCTTTGGGGGACCCCATTCACAGGCACAGGCTCTCTCACTGCCCTTGGGCCAACAGCAGTTCTAGGCTGACAACCACTCACCATCCATTTTCCGAGAAAGAGTTTCTCCTTTTCTTGGATTCCAAAAAGTCATGGTTTTAAATGCCTTTGATCTGGCTTGGGTTGCATTCTCATCATTGACCCAACACCAGAAGATGGAAAATGGGACTGGCTAGATGTGGGTTGTAAACCCTTCTTCGAGCGGGGTGGAACATGGGGTCATCCTTCTGCAACTGTTTGGACTGGAAGCAGGTGAGATGTAATTCCCAAAGGAAAACTGAGGCACTTGGGCCTGAGAACAGATGTTCGCTGGGAGAAAGCAACAGATTCTAAGTCAATGACAGCTCACTGCACAGCACAGAATCTGACACAAAAGGAAGAAAGGGGTTCACTTAGGGTCAGGGGCTGCAGCTATGTATCCAGTGCTCTTACTGTCCCTCCCAAGACTGCAAGAAGTTCTTTCACTTGCTGAAAAGTCAGGATCATTGGTGGTGGTAAACTCAAGTCTCTTTCCTTGGGCATCAGGTTCTCACATCTCATGGCCCAGAACAGCCCATGTGCCCTCAGAAGACCCACAGACCTCATTCCTGCCCCTGAGATGTGGGATCCCGTGAGTTATGCCATCTCCCTGGCCATATTAACTACCCATCCCTGAAAAACAATACTGCTCCTTTTCCAGTTTCTTCTCTCTCCTTTTCTAAGGGAAGAAACCAAATGCTAGGGTGGTAAGGAAACTCTTGTGCAATGAAGTAACGGGAGGCTCAAGAATTATTCCATGCCATGGAACCCATAATTGGCAGGCTTCCAGAGGCCACATGGATGCATATGGCTCTCCAAGACAATGGCAGTGTCAGTGTAAACCTCCCACTGGGAGGTCCAGGTGCTCCCATATCTTTGATTCTTAATGAATATGCATGTCAAAAGTTTCTAACAGGGCTTCCCTGGTGGCGCAGTGGTTGAGAGTCCGCCTGCCAATGCAGGGGACTTGGGTTCGTGCTCCAGTATGGGAGGATCCCACATGCCACGGAGTGGCTGGGCCCGTGAGCCATGGCCACTGAGCCTGCGCGTCTGGAGCCTGTGCTCCGCAACGGGAGAGGCCACAACAGTGAGAGGCCCGCATACCGCAAAAAAAAAAAAAAAAAAAAAAAAAAGTTTCTAACAACTGAAAGGACAAAGGATTGCAGGGCCATGGTCTACTGTATGGGTGTTGTGTCAGGGACACACTCCAATGTTTAGAGGATTATTACTTCTCTTGGCAGCCTATGAGGCTGTGAGCGGGAGGCCTTTTTCTCAGCCACATGCATGTTAGTAGTTGAAACTTCTCAAAAAAATGTCTACACTGCCCAGGTAGCTCTTGAATTGCCCAGCATCATGGTCAGCTCCGTAACTGTACATGAGGGCCTGACAATGCCCAGGCTGGACTGAGCTAGAGGACCACAGATGCCTGCCTGGATAGTCAGAGGTCAAAGGCTGTCCTGCCTGAGACTTGATCATCTATTCATGCCCACTCAGATGGAACAAAGGATGCCTCCAGGGCCAGGAGGGCCCCACCAGCCCTTAAGAAGGTGGCATCTGGGGGCTGGCAGGTCACTGCCCTCAGTCCTGTATAAATCCACACGTGTCCGCTGAGTGCCCTCCTGTCTTGGCTGTGCTGGAACCTGGGGCTGCCCAGGCAGAGTAGGGCCAGCATCACCCTTCCCAGGTAGGAGGGCAGAAGGAAACCATACATGACTTCTGACACCCTCCCCAATCCTTGACAGAGGTTGACTTGGATAAGAAACAGTCCGAGACAAGAACAGACATTTCATTCTTCTCTCAGAGCCCAGGACTGGGGGAAGGGAGGCCAGAAAAACAGTTATTGACCTCAGCTCCCTGACTCCTGTTTGACCCTGGGCAAGTCCTATCCATTCTGGAGGCTTCAGAGAGAAAGAGAGGGGAGGGCAATGAGGGCCAATTGTGCTTAAACCTAACTCTAACCTTTACCCTAATAACCCTAACCTCTAACCGTAACCCCCTAACAACCCTAGCCCCAGACCCCTAGACCCTTGCCCCGACCCCTAAACTCTAACCCCTGACCCTTTAGCCACAGCCCTCTACCAGGACGCTCCAACAATGACCCCTAACCCTAAACCGTGACCCCTGAACCCTCACACTGACTCAAACCTAGGCTTAAAGCCTGGCCTAGTGGGTACCGAGGGATGACTGTATGAACTCTCAAATAAACCAAGGAATTAAATCTTCCTGACCATGAATTTAGCAATGGTTTCTTAGATTTGACAGTAAAGCATAAGAAATGAAAGAAAAAAATAGATAAATTGGATTTCCTCAAAATGACAAACCTTTGTGCATCAAAAGAGGCTATCCAGAAAGGAAGAAGACAGCCCACAGAATGGAAGACAATATTGGCACATTCTATATCTGATAAGACTCTTTACCTAGAATATACCCAGGACTTTTCCAACTCATCAACAAAAAGACAATAACATTTTTGAAACAGACAAATGGCTGCATGGACTGCTCTCCAGGCAAGACATACAAATGGTCAACAAGGACATGGAAAGATGTCAAACGTCAGTAGTCATGATGAAAATGCAAATGAAAGCCACAGTGTGATGCCCCTTCACACACAGTAGAATAAAAATAAACTTTAAAATCAATTTTAAAATATATAAATAAAAATAACAAATGTTGGCAGCAATGCAGAGAAATTGGAACCTTTAAAAGTTACTTGTGGAGATGCACAATGGTGCAGTCTATGCGTACAAACCTTTACCATTTACTTAAAAATATAAAATATAATTACCATGTGGTTCAACAACTCCACTCCTAGATATATACCAAAAAAAAAATGGAAAACAGGCATTCAAACAAAAACTTGTACACCAATTATTCATAGCAGCACTGTTCACAAGAGCCCAGGGTAGAAAAGATTTAAATGTCCATCAGCAGGTAAACAGATAAGCAAAATAAGGTAGATTCATAAGCTACATTATTCTGTCATATAAAGGAATAAAGTAAAATTATACAGCCGCTGTGGAAAACTGTATGGTGGCTCCTAAAAAACATGGATGTGATCCCTTGATTCCACTCCAGGGTGTACACCCAGAATATTAGAAAGCAAGGGCTGGAACAGACATTTGTACCCCATATTCATAGCAACATTATTCACAATAGCCAAAAGGTGGAAGCAACACAACACATCCTTCAACAGATGAATGGATAAGTACAGTGTAGTATATACACAATGGAATATGATTCAACCCTTAAAACTAAGGTAATTCTCACACATGTTACAATGTGGATGAACCTTGAAGTCATTATGCTAAGTGAAACCAGCCAGACACAAAAAGGACAAACGTTCTATGATTCCACTAGTATGAGGTATCCAGATAAGTCAAACTCAAAGACAAAGTAGAATAAGGTTGCCAGGGGTTGAGATGAGTTCGTGTTTAATGGTTACGGTTTCACATGGGGAAAATAAAGCTCTGGAGATGGATGGTGAGGATATTTTTACAACAATGTGAATGTAGTTAATGCCACAGACCTGTGTACTTACAAATGGTTTAAATGGCGCTTTCCCCATGGCACAGTGGTTAAGAATCTGCCTGCCAATGCAGGGGACACGAGTTCAAGCGCTGGTCCTGGAAGATCCCACATGCCGCAGAGCAACTAAGCCCGTGAGCCACAGCTACTGAGCCCTCGTGCCACAACTACTGAAACCTGTGAGCCTAGAGCCCGTGCTCCGTAACAAGAGAAGCCACCGCAATGAGAAGCCTGCACACAGCAACGAAGAGTAGCCCCGCTCGCTGCAACTAGAGAAAGCCTGCGTGCAGCAACAAAGACCCGACACAGCCAAAAAATAGAAAATAAAATAAAATAATTTTTTAAAAAGTTTTTTAAAAATGTTTTAAATGGTAAATGTTATGTGTTTTTAATCACAATGGAAAAAAATGAATGAAATAATGATCAATGTTACAATGTGGATAAACACTGAAAACATCCTAAGTGAAAGAAGCCATACAGAAAAACCACCCAGATCATGCTCATCTTGTACACTTTAAACCCAGAAAGGTTTTTTAAGTGAGGAAAAGCCCCAGTGATGGTTCCAAGAAAAGAAAACTGGATTCGAATAGAAAAATACATTTCCACAAAGCTGGGCAGCTGGTGAAAGTTGAAGCAGGTCTGTAGATAGGATTATAATGTGGAAACCATAATTATTCCTCATTTGGGGGTTATGTGCTCGTTCCCTGGGAGAGTGGCCCTCCTACTCTCACAGGGTAAAACAAACTGGAGAATTTTGTGAATGTGGAAAACTTTATACTGCTATTTAAAGTTTTTTATACACTTGAAATTTACTAGAAAATAAAGTACTTATCAAAACAGCCATGTCATACCATGCCAGAAATACAGACAGAGCTATAGGGACTTGCCTGGGGGCGCGGTGGTTAAGAATCCATCTGCCAATGCAGAGGACATGGGTTCGAGCCCTGGTCCAGAAAGATAACACATGCTGCGGAGCAACTAAGCCCGTGCACCACAACTACTGAGCCTGTGCTCTAGAGCCCGTGAGCCACAACTACTGAAGCCCAAAGCCTAGAGCCCATGCTCTGCAAGAAGAGAAGCCACTGAAATGAGAAGCCCATGCACTTCAACGAAGAGTAGCCCCAACTTGCTGCAACTACAGAAAGCCCACGTGCAATAACAAAGACCCAACACAGGCCAAAAAAATTAATTAATTAAAAAAAATAGAGCTACAGAGCATACAGCACTTCCACTCCTGGGTGTATATCTCGGGATAACCATAAATCCATAAGGCACAGGCACTTCAACTATTAGTGCAGCCCTTTTGCAGGAGCCTCGACTTAGAAACAATATAAATGTTCTTGGAAGAAAAAAATGGATAAAGAAGATATGGTACTTATGTACAATGGAATATTACTCAGCCATGAGATCAATGAAATAAGGCCAGTTGCAGCAACTCAGGTGAACTTAGGTACAATCATTCTAAGGACATAAGTCAGACACAAAAAGACACTTAGCATAAGATATCACTTATAGGTGGAATCTAAAAATGGCTACACATGAACTAAATTACAAAAGAGAGTCACACATTTAGAAAACATACTTAAGGCTGCTAAAGGGGAAAGGTGGGGTGGGGTGAGGCATAAACCAGAGGGTTGAAATTAGCACAGATAGGGTTCCAAAGACCAAATAGGTAATTGACAAGACCTACTCTATAGCTCAAAAAACTAGACTGGGCACACTCTAGTCACCATAAAAGAATATATACGACTGGTAAGAATCTGAAAAAGAATTTATGGATGTCTCTCTGTAAGTGAATCAAGTGGATGTGCAGCAGCAAGAAAGACAGCATTGAAAATCAGCTATACCCCATTATAAAAATAAATTACAAAAAAAAAAAACCAAGGAGAAACTGTTACAAAATTCGTTCAGGGGCTGTGATGAAACCTGCATTGACCCCATCTAGATCCACAGCTAAACAGGACAAGAGCAGAGGGCTCCATCTCTGTCTTTACGTTTACAGTCTAATGCGAGCTCAAGTCATTTTACCTCTGTTCATACACTGCTGATTATTTTCAACAAATCACAAAGATATTGGTGTTTTATATTTACTATTTGGTGCTTGAGCTGGAGTAGCAGGCAGCGCCTTGAGGATATTAATCCTGGCTGAGCTATGATAACCTGGAGCGCTACTTGGAGATGCCCAAATCTTTAACGTAGTCTTAACAGTCCCTGCACTTGTAATAATTTTCTTTATAGTTGTACCCATTATACTGCAGGGTTCAGAAACTGACTTGGGCCACTAATAACTGGGATACCTGAGGTAGCATTTCCCCAAATAAATCATGTAAACTTTTGACTACTTCCCCCATCATTCTTACTCCTACTCATATCACCAATAGTAGAAGCTGGTTCTGGTACAAGTGGAACTGTATATTCAGCTCTAGCCTGCAATCTGGCCCATGCAGGAGCCTCTGTCGACCTAACCATTTCCTCCTTACCTTTAGCAGGTGTCTCTTCAATTCTTCGTGCTATTTCTTGTATTACTATAGTCTTTAATCCAAAACCAGCAGTCAAATCCCAATACCAAACACCATTATTTGTTTAGTCTTCCCTAACTATAGCCATATTACTATAATTACCACTCTCAGTCCAAGCAGCCAGAGTTGCCACACTGTTAAGAGATAGAAATCTCAACACTACATTCTTTGACCCTGCAGGAGGAAACCGAATCCTATAGCAACACCTAGTTTGATTCTTTGGTCACCCTGATGTGTGTATTCATGGCCTACCAGGGTTTGTTATAATTTCACATATCATTACGTACGATTTAGGACAAAAACTGCCTTTCAGCTATTTGGGAGTATTAAGAGTCATGTCCACTGGCCTTTTAGGATTTCTCTCGTGGGCCCATCTCATATTTACCATAAGGGTAGCTGTCGACTCAGGAGCATACTTTGCATCAGCTACCATAATTACTTCTATCCCTACAGGAGTAAAAGTATCTAGCCGACTAGAAACTCTTTATTTAATTTTTTTATTTTTTTATTTTTGGCTGCGTTGGGTCTTCATTGCTGCGCACCGGCTTTCTCTCGTTGCGGTGAGCGGGAGCTACTCTTCGTCGCCATGCGCAGGCTTCTCATGGCGGTGGCTTCTCTTGTTGCAGAGCACAGGCTCTAGGCATGTGGCCTTCAGTAGTTGTGGCTCACGGGCTCTAGAGGGCAGGCTCAGTAGTTGTGGCGCACCGGCTTTTTGCTCCGCGGCATGTGGAATCTTCCTGGACCGGGGATCAAACCCGTTTCACCTATATTGGCAGGCCAATTCTTTACCACTGCATCACCAGGGAAGTCCCTGATTAGCAACTCTTCACGGAGGTAATATTATATGAGATCCCACTCTATTATGAGTTTTAGGCTTTATTTTCCTTTTTACAGTAGGTGGTTTGACAGGAATCATCTTAGCCAACTCATCCCCAGACATTGTCCTCCAGGATACATACTATGTAGTAGCACACTTCCATGACGTAGTGTCCATGGGAGCAGTCTTCACTATTATAGGAGGCTTCCTACACTGATTCCCACTATTCTCAGGTTACACAGTTAACTCAGCAGTAGCAAAACTCACTTCACAGGTATATTTGTAATAGTAAATATGACTTCCTGCAGCACTTTCTTGGCCTCTCAGGGAGGTTACTACATTCCTCTGAGGCACACACAACATGAAATATTTTGTCTTTAGGCTCATTCGTCTCAGTAGCAGCAGTAATGCTAATAATCTTCATACTGTGAAAACCATTTGTGTCCAAACGAGAAGTCTCAGCAGTGGAAACTGCTGCTCCTAACCTAGAATGGTTGCACGGATGCCCTCCACCATATCCTATATTTGAAGTCCTACCTATGTAAATGTAAAATAAGGTAGGACTCAAGTCCTTTTCAAGCAGTTTGAAGCCAACAGCATAACAATTATGTCTTTCTCAATAAATGAGATAAATGTAAAAAGTGATGTAAAATTTTCAAAGTGAAATTATAGGCTAAAATAGTGTATATCACAAAGGCATATCAATTTCATCTAAGCTCTCAAGATACAACATCACCGATTATGGAAGAACTTTTACATTTTCATCACACACATTAATAGTGATTTTTAAAAGAAGTTCTCTAGTCCTCTATATTATTTCACTAATATTGACAATTAAACTAACTCATATATGTACAATAGATGCACAGGTAGAGAAAATTTGAACATTTTACCAGCCATTATTGTAATCTTAGCTGCTCTATCATCATTGTGAATCCTTTACATGATACATGAAATCAATAACTCTTCCCAAAGCATAAAAACTATGGGTCAGTAATGATACTGATGCTACAAATACACAGATTAAGAAGATTTAAATGTTGACTGCTCTGTAATCCCCACATCAGAGCTAAAACCAGGAGAATAGTGATTAATAGAAGTCAACAACCTAGCACTATAGAGACAGTCATTGAAGATTAGTTTCACCTGAAATTGTTGTATACTCCTGAGCTGTTCCTTCTCAGGCCTAAAAAGAGCTGCTATCCCAGGACGCCTAAATTAAAGACTCCTAATACCGACAGGACCAGGCCTATGTTGTGGACAATGATCAGTAGAGGTCGTTTTCCTGAGGTCAAAGACAGGACAGAGGGATATGGCTGAGATATGGGGTGAATCTGGAGCCCATGGGGATGCACCCTCCAAGCTCCAGGATAGGAATGGGGCCTCTGGGGTCCCAGGCCACCCACCACGCCCTCCCGAGCAGGATCTTGGCAACATTCCCTGTCAGTGATGAGGCAGCCCTAGCACTTGTCATGCCCCAATGCTGTGTCCTATGTGGGTCCCATGCTCTTGGGACCACACCCACACTCTGCAGGTCCACGCTGCAGGGTCCTTCCTGCCTCAGGAGTACAGACCCCACAGCAAGCAGTTTCCTCCCCAACCAGCAGGAGGAGGGGAGGAGAGCAGGGGCACGAGGGGAATCTCACTCAGACAACACCCCAGGGGTGCCAGCGGGAACAGTGATGATGCAGATGAGGCACAGACCAAGAGATGGATCCAGAGGGCCCAACAGGCAGCTGGTCAGGTCCTGGCTCATCTGTACCCCAGACACCTTTGTCCCTCATACAGCCCCTTCCTCATACACCCTCTCCTTAAATGCAGATTCTTCAGATGCAAACAGGCAGAGTTTCAGGCTGAAAGTCAGCTCTTCCAAAGTGACCCCTCAGCAAACACTGCAGGATTCCGCTCCAGTGGGTGCCCTGGAGTCCACAACTCAGGGACTGAAGTGGATATCGGTGCCAGGGGCAGTGGGAGAGAATGGGGAGTGAGACGCTCGTGGTTGTGGAATTTTGGTTTTGCAAGATGAAAAGTTCTAGGAATGGTGGTGATGGCTCCACGAGAAAGTAAATAGATCTGATGCCTCAGAAACGTGCACTTAAAATGATGAAGATGGTAAAGGGTATGTGACGTGTGTTTTATTTCACTTAAAATAAATTCTTAAAATAATGTCTTGTTCACTGTGATTCCATTTCGACTCCCCTTCATCACAGATGTCAGAGGCCCAGACACAGTCCACTACCTTAGGGGCCATCACGGTACCCTCACATGGCACATGGGAGACCATTCTTAGGGGGGGCTAGTCTGTGCTCACCTGACCTCTGCCCAGGGGGACCCAGGCAGTGGTGACCCCCATAGATTAGACATATGATATGATATGTTATTAATATGATACCACCAAGCATTGTCACTCACCAGAACACAGAGCAGCAACCCACTCAAACATGCCTGACCTCACATGAATGTGAGAAGACTAAGAGAAGAAAAGGTACCACAGGTTAATCAGGTCAACACCCTTAATGCAGAGGTTGGAAATCTCAAAGGGGAAAAGACACACTGCAGGCAAAGAGCACATATGGGCTCTCCCCGTACATGTGATCCTGACCCATGCAGATGTGGTGAGAGCCACACAGTCCCCACACCCTTTACCTGGGGTCGCATGTCCACACTCACCACGGTGACCCCACCTCCCTAGACCCTGCACCTAAAGTCACACGTGCTCTCTCAACAGGTGACCCCTCCTACCCAGACCTCTCCACCTGTCCACAGTCCCAGGGTGAGCTGCCCTCCCCAGACTCCCCCAACTGGGGTCACATGTGCACAGTCTCCAGGGTGACCTCACCTCCCCAGACCCTGCACCTGGGGTGACATGTCCCCTTGGTCAGGACACCATGGCTCTGCTGGTGGATCCCCTCATGTGGAAACAAGCTGTGTTCCTGGGGCCTCCTGGGATGGGAAAATGTGGCAAGTGGGTCTCCTCTCCCCACACTTGTACCAGAGAAGTCCTCCTCTTTTCAGTTTGATTCTGTTGATTTTACTTGTTTTTAAAGCTTTCATGCTGAAGTTGAGCACACTACTTGGTTCTGGCAGGCTCAGTCCTTTCTTGTCTCACATGCTTGTTGAGATAACTCACAGGACAGCAGGGCTGAAAGCAGGGGGGCAGATCTGGACGCTTCTGAGAATGGAAGGAGAGCTCAGCAGCAGCCTCAGCTGTTACCCATCGGGCTTTTGCCCGATCTGCGTGCCCTGCAATCAATTCACCAGCTAAACCTGCCTCCCTACGCACCATGCACGTGCTGGTGAATTGGAATTATTGCCAGGTAGCCCTCCTGTGGATTCTCCACGAGCCCCAGGGAAGGTGAACCTTACAGGGATTAAGACTAAGGCCCCGACAACAGCACTGACCCTTGGGAGGACCAAGTAACCACACTCAGAAGAGAGGCTGTTACTTAGAGAAGCCCACCTCAGTTCCAGACCCCAGACATTTAAGCACTCACCTTCAGATGCAGGCACAGAGCTTCCCAGTCCTGAGGCCAGGCTGGGTTTCTACCCAGGTTCCCATAGTCCTAGCGTACACAGAACATGGTCAGGCCTAATCTTCTTCTTATAGACAACACATGGTCAGCTCTGAACATAATCAGTAGAAAGGACATGCAGAGGTCTAAATCTACCATGTAGACAGAACTTGACCATGTTTAAACTAGCTTAGGGCTGATCTCATAGGAGGTACAGACCACACACATGGGTCTCTCATCTTTGGACACCCACATCAGGAAACTGAACAAAATCTTTGTCATTAAACATTTCAACAGGCAAAACCAAATGTTACCAATATCTCTGGCCACCTCATGGTCAGGATCCATGAGTGAGCCACGAACTTCTGAGAGTGCAGCCCCGTCTGCTGCCAGGACAGACAAGAAGTGGCCTGATTCCAGCCTCCCAGGCTTCCAGAAGGAGGCGGCCGCACTGGAAGCCCAGGCAGGACAGTCCTGCATGGTCTGGACCAGGAGATCCTGTCTGTCCGCTCCACTGGCCGATTCCGGGCGGGGCGCTCAGGGCCGCTGAGAGCCCTGCACTCAGGTCCTGCTTCCCTGCAGCGTGTGCATGTGCATGTGTGTGTGCGTGTGTGTGTGCGTGTGCGTGTGGGTGTGTGTAGAGGGGGCGGTGGCTGACGGCTCCCATGGCTCCCGTCCCGGGCACCGCACTGTCTTCGAGGGGAGTCACGGGGAGAGGTAGGGGCACAGAAGCTGTTGGAGAGGAGAACCCACCGTGGAGCTCCTTGCACACTGGCTCACCCCACCTGGTGACCCGCCTGCCCATCGTGGGCCGCATGTCACCCCCCAGCCCACACCCCCGAGGGCAGGGTGCCTGCTCTTTCAAAAGGACAAGGTCTCACATGAAGGAGACCCAGTGGGGACTGTCACGCCCCCACTCCTGATGCTGACTTTGGGAGAATGAACCCCCTTGACTGGGCGATGGGACACTGTGAGGAAAGAGGTGGCGGCCCCATCCAAGTCGGGGCCTGGCTGAGAGATGGGAACACAGGAGCCAAGTGCAGGGCCTGGAGGCCAGGCCAACAGGAGGGGCATCCCCAGCCTTGACCGGACTCTCCAACTGTGACATTGTAGCTTTAGGGGACCTGGGGCAGGTGACTGAATGTAATGCGTGTCTAAACTGGACCCTGAATGGGGCTTAAGGAAGGTGTGAAGGATGTTACTGAGACCGTGACAGTCATTGGAAGACAGACTCTGTGTCAGGACATCCTGCTCCATCCATTTAAATCCCTGAGATCTGTGACCTTTACGTGGCTACGCAGGATTGTTAGAGCAGCTGCGTGTGGATATATCTGCAAGTGGTTCCAGCAAACACACAGTTGTGCACACAGGCGGGCACAGCACACACACAAACATATGTAGGTGCACAGCACAAATATATTCACACACTAGCATATGAACACACATGCACGCATATGCCCATGCACACACTAACGTGAGCAAGTGCACACTAACGAACGAGTGCAAGTGCACATACCTATGCACATGCACAGCATAGGTATGCAAACAGGCACAGGCACACGCATGTACATAGCACACACACAGGGAATAAAGTGAATCCATAAAGTGAGTCCGTAAAGCATTAAGTCCTGAACACAAGTGAAGCTGACATGTATTTTTCCCTTTTCTTAGCTTTGATGTTTTTCACAATAAAAAGTTTAAGGAAAAAGTTAATGGCAAATGACTTTTGATTCATAGGACTTTCTGACGTTATTCCACAAATATTATGACAGGAGAAATGAATGTAGATAGTACATGTGTCCACTAATGGATGAATGGAGAAGAAAAACATGGTCCATCAATACAAGGGAATGTTATTCAGCCTAAAAGGGAAGGCAATTCTGACACAGGCTGCAGCAGGGATGATCCTTGAGGGCATTAATGCTCAGTGATGTAAGCTAGACACAAACAAACAAACAGTGCTTGATCCATTCATACAAGGCCCCTAGAGCAGTCGGAAACACAGAGACAGAAAGTAGGATGGTGAGTGCCAGGGGCTGAGGGAGGGACAATGGCGACTGAGTGTTTAATGGGGACTGTTTCAATTTTGCAGGATGAAAAAATTCTGGAGGACGATGGCGGTCAGGTTTGCACAACAGTGCGAATTACTTCTGGACCCTGAAATGTGCACTTAAAAACGGTTAAGATAGTAAAGTTTATGTTTTGTGTATTGGACCACAATTTTTAAAACTTTAAAAAAAAACAACAGGAAGTAGTCCGTGAATAACACAAGATGCACAACTTCACTGACAACCGAGGGATTAAAACCGTAAGAAAACTATTGTGCACACACCTACCAGAATGGCAGACATGAAGACACAGTATCAAATATCAGCAGGATGTGGAGCAATGGAAAGCCCGGTGCGCAGCGGGGGGTGCAACCACTTCTGAAACAATCGGGCCTCAGAGAGCGAAGTCCGTGCACACAGACCCACAGTGTTCCTCCCAGCTGAACACAACCCCCCCAGCCCTGCACCAGGACACACGGACATGGACTCTGCAGCCACAGGAGCCAAACCTGAAAGAACCTGAAGACCATCACAAGCAGATGCAGAAATGAACCATGCACGCTTCTATGAAGGAATATTCCACAGCGATGGAGTACATTTTGTTTAAAGGCAGTAAAACTATAAAAAATTATTTTTTAAAAAAAACTATATTCACAAGATGAAAGAATCTATAATTCTGGCACCTAAGGATTGTCGAATGCTCCTAAAAATAGATTGTTGTGGAAACGTTTATTATAAGGAAATTAACATATTCTCTAGGAAGGATGGGGTGAATGGGCCTGCTACATTTTCTACATTGAAGACATATACAGGTTTTGATTCTACTTCTGTTAACTCAAGTGGGGCTTCATTGGATTTCTGCTACCGCGGAGATAATCAAATTCTGGGTAGGGGTCAGGAGAAAACTAGTCATAGGCATTCTCGTGTAATAATTACTGTTGAAAGTGTAAATGATCCATTTATCAGTACGACTGAGAATAGAATAACTGCTACATTACTTCATATGAGATTGTGTCTGCTACTGTCCCTAGGGCTCCAGTGAGTGAGTATTTTGAATGTGAAGCTCATCCAGATCTGAGAATGGAATAAATGGCTAGGTGTGATATGGCTAATATAAATAATATGCCTACATTTATATTAATTAGTGGGTAAGATATGGGAAGAGGAATTCATGTTTTGAGAGCCAGGGTTAAGGTTAGCATTGGGGCAATAATATATAAATTGATGATGTTGATGGACATAGTGGTTCTTTAATAAGTAATTTGTATGCCTCAGCAATGGTTTGTAATCATCCATGGGGGCTGAGGATTGTTGGCCCTTTCTGGATTTGTATATAGCCTAGGATTTTCCATTTAATTAATATGAGGAATGCTATGGTGAATTAAATTGGGTCATTTGTGAAAGAATGTTGATTATAAACATATTCTTAGGAAGAGGACTTGAACCAGTGCAGATAAAGGTTTCAGTTTTACATAATTACCGGGCTCTGCCACCTTAACAAACATGGTTCTACAGTAGGGTATGTATAAATTAATTGAATGTAGATTATATCATCATTTAGTTTCCAGACATTTTGTAAAGTAAGCCGTAATGCCCTTGTCCTTTCCTACTGGCAGAAATCTGCAATAGACAGAAAGCAACCAGGATGACTCCAGTCTGAACTCAGACCACGTGAGACTTTAATCGTTGAACAGACAATTAATAACAGTTATACCATTGAAATGTCGTGATCCAGCATCAAGGTCATAAACCATATTGCCGCTATGAACTCCAGAATACAATTACACTGTTATCCCTAGTAAAACTTGTTCTGTTGATCAGTGTTTTAGAACAGGTGATAAAGCATTTTGACTAGTTGGTCTAAATTTTGATCACTCAGAGGTGGTTGCTTCTCCAAAAAATAAATGGCACACGGGCCCAAGGCGCACCAGCTTCAGTAGTTGTGGCACACAGGCTCAGTAGTTGTAGCCCACTGGCTTAGTTGCTCTGTGGCACGTGGGATCTTCCCAGACCAGGGATCGAACCCGTGTCGCCTGCATTGGCAGGCGAATTCTTAACCACTTCATCACCAGGGAAGTCCCAGGATCACAGTCTCCCTTTTAGTATACCTTAAGCCCAAAGAATCCATGGAGAATTGTTACAGAAAATAAGACAATAAAATATTGTAAGGACTGTAACAGAAGCATATAGTACATTGTTCATATAGACACAACCCAAGCAGTTACAAAGTATATTAAAAGGGAGGCTGAAATTTTATTTTATTTATTATTTTTTTAACATCTTTATTGGAGTATAATTGCTTTACAATGATGTGTTATTTTCTGCTTTATAACAAAGTGAATCAGTTATACATATGCATAAGTTCCCATATTTCTTCCCTCTTGCATCTCCCTCCCTCCCACCCTACCTATATCACCCCTCTAGGGGGTCACAAAGCACCGAGCTGCTCTCCCTGTGCTATGTGGCTGAGGGAGGCTGCAATTTTAAAGAATAAGATAAATTATACCCACAAACTCCCAATCTTTCCTGAAACGTTGCAATCTGGAACCCTATTGTAGGAAGCAGAAGATTCCAGGAGACATTCTACAAATGAAGGACTCTAAACCCTGTGGTTGGATAAGGAATTCTGGAAGGAAGGTATCCTCACCAGAGGAGAGCAGGTTCCTATACTTGTCTAACACCACATACCTGGACAGTTCCCACTGATCTTGGTCCAGGCATTGCCTGTCCTCTTGAGAGAAAACTATGGCCATATCCTGGAATGTCAGCAGTCCCTGAAATTAAAAGTACACATACCGTGTGGCCACGGGAAGAGTTCATAATGTGACCCAAGAAGAAAAGAGCAAGTTAAGAGAACTGGTTTTAATTTAGAAGAGTGTCTTCAATTACCCACTAATATATATATATATATATATATATATATATATATATATATATATATATATATATATATATATATATATTTTTTTTTTACAAAGTAAGTTTCTCTATCTTATTTCTAACTACAAGAAAAGAGTGTGGCATGTGATCCACAAAACCAGTATAGAGACTATACTTATCTGGAAAAGAAATGATAAAATGATGGTTTCAACACAGGCATATGCATTTTTGAGTGTTTTATTTATATCAAATTGGATAAAATGTGTGTATTTCTCAGACAGAAAAGACGTGTCGAGGTAGAAATGTACCTTTCAACTATTCATGGGTACACAAGTACACTGGGGAGACTGTACAAGTTCAGATTGTGATTCAGTAGGTCCGGTGGGCCTGAGTTCTATTTTTTTAACAAGCTCATTTTTAACTAGTGATGCCACAGTCTCTGATTCATTAACGACAATTGTGAATAGCAGAGACATAATTAGAAAGGTAAAAATTCATATTTAATTTTGAACTTAAAGTGTTTTATGGATTTTACACCTTTAATAGGATAGTAAGCACAGCAGCAACAATCATTTGTGAATATTTACTATAGACCGTGTATCTTTCTAACTTTGTAGTGTAGGACTCCAGGAAAAATGCCTGGGCTGCGGTCACAGTGGGCGGGGCCCTCAGGCCGGGCCGCCCCGCCAGGACCCCCGACGGGGCCCTGCGCTCCTGGCGGCTCCCTCCCCCGGCGCCTCCGTCCCTCCCAGAAGGCCTCGGGGCAGAGCGGTCCCACCCCCTGCGCGCAGAGCGGAGCCCGCGTTTCCGCAGAGCTGGAGCTCCCGGCTCGGGGTCTCTTCCCTCCGCCTTCACGGAACTGCCCCGGAGCCCGCGGCGAGGGCGGCCTCACTGACGCTGCCGGCTCTGGAGGGGCCCCGGAGGCCGAAGCCGTGACAGTCGTGCGGACGGCGGGCCGGGTAAGTGGGCGCCGACCCTCCGCCTGGTACGGTGCCCTGGCGGCAGGGCAAGACCAGCTTCTGAGGGGCAGGGGTTCGCTGCCACCCGCCGCTGCTGTGCAGAAAGGGCGGCCCCCAGCGTCTGGTCCCGGGAACTTCGGTCCCTCCTCTCGCCCCTGCCCTCGGCCTGGCTCGCGGGGCCTGGGGGGCGTGGGGAGGGGGTCGGCCTGAGTGTCCTGAGGGGAAACGGGGCAAGGGAGGCGCAGGGCCCGGCTGCAGCGTCAGCGCGCCTCCCCCCGACTGCGGGGAAAGCGGCTAAAAACTCCTCCCGAGGCTCGCAGGCCCCTTATTCAGCGGAGTCCCTCTGCCCTCCTTCCTCCCTGAGCTAAAGGACTGGGGGGAGGGGACAGGGCAGGGCACTGGCGCAGGTAATGGGGACCATCAGCAGGTGATTGTTAACTAAGGAAAACCGGCTCTCCCAACGTGAGGAATGCAGCGCTTTTCTTTGTTTGCGGAGATGCCAGAGGCTGGGCTCCCTGAATTCCTTCCTTTCATATGCACCTCAGCGCTCTGGGGCCTGCATTCTGTATTTGCATATCCTGAGATCCTCAGGGCTCGCGGCTCACACTGGAGGGCTGCAAAGGCTGATGACTGTGATATCCTTTGTTTACTGAGATGGCAAGAAATATTCCATTTCTCACAGGCTTGAAGGGCACAGAGTGAAAAGGGTAGGAGAATCTCACTCGGCATGTACTTTGGTTTACACATAGATAATATTTACACTTAACTGTGCTACTAGAGGTTCTCAAGTGCGATCAACTTGTACCACTGCCCTCTATGTATTAACTTCATGAATATCATAAGATAAGTGCCTATAGAATTGACTTAATCCATTTAAATAGGATAATGGTTTTTAAAGGAAACATAATAGAAATATGACAACAAATCCCTTACCACTAAAGGCTGGGTCTGGAGCAACCTAAATAAATGTTCCATTGTTAAAATATTGAAAGATGTATTCAATAGAAATATCAACAAAAATGACAAATAATGAGGGCAGCAGAATGTTGAAATGTTCTATCTTTATCCTTAAAGTGCCAGAACATCATGTATTAGTAGGCACTGGGGGCAGAAGATGCCTGATTTTATACCTTTGTCATATTCGTACAGTTGTTTCAACAAGTAACTTAAAGACCAAATGGGAAAAAAGGAGGTTTGTGCCTGAGATCATGTTTATGTGAAACCAGGGATGGCTACCTTGTCCCAGGTGAGTTAAGTTTACCTGGCAGGTAGACCACAGAGCTCCTGAGAAGCAAGGGTTGGAATTTTTCTGCTGGGTGCCCCTTAGGTTCTGTGACTTGACTGATTGTGAGTCATGTTTCGGGAAAGACCTGATCACAGGAAAAGGGTGGGGAAGAGTGATTTGGGGAGCAGCTAACAACATGCATCACGGCTCATGGCTTGAATGAATTTTAAAGAAACAGGAAAACAAATGCTTCTTATGGAATCAGAGAATGTCCAGCCGGACAATCCCAGAAAATGAGGAACACCCATCCCATTTTCCAGATGAGAAAACAGAGGCCCAGCAAGGTGAAATCCCTCACCCAAGTTGCACCCGTCTCTCCTCCCCACTACATGGTTCATGAAAGCACGACTTTTCCTGTCGTGATCACTGCTGAACCCCAAAAAGGACCAGGCATCTAGCCGCTGCTCCAAAAATTTTGGTTGACTGTAGGAACAATGCTATTTCTTTTTTCTCACTCTTATTCAGGATTGTGCCAAGAACTCCCCAGGCTGCAATGTAATTCGATAAATGTAAATATTAATTGAGTTTTGTTGTGATGAGGACTTAGGCTTTGAAGGTAACAGACTTGATTCAGATCTTGGTTCTGCCACTCAATAGCTGTTTGGCTTTGGGAAAATTACTAAACCTCTCTGAGCTTATTTCTTCCTTTGTAAAGTGGGGATAAATGTATCTGAGCCAGCAGAGCACCTGCATGAGAGATGTGCACTAAATATTGGTCTTTCTCACTCTCCCACGCCATCTCTGTTCTTCCCAGAGAAGTTGTACAGAAGGATATAGTACTTTTTTAAATTAATTAATTAATTAATTAATTTTTGGCTGTGTTGGGTCTTCGTTGCTGTGCGCGGGCTTTCTCCAGTTGCGGCGAGCGGGGGCTACTCTTTGTTGTGGTGCGCGGGCTTCTCATTGCAGTGGCTTCTCTTGCTGCGCTTGTTGTGGAACACCGGCTCTAGGCACACGGGCTTCAGTAGTTGTGGCCTGCAGGTTCACTAGTTGTGGCGCATGGGCATAGCTGCTCCGCAGCATGTGAGATTTTCCCTGACCAGGGCTCGAACCCATGTCCCCTGCGTTGGCAGGCATATTCTTAACCACTGCGCCACCAGGGAAGTCTAATATAGTACTTTATAAAGAGGGGTTTTAATTGATTTCAGATAGTGTACATGTTTCTTGTAGAAAAGATTTTTCCACTATAGAAACGTTAACATGCAATACCACTACAAATGCAGTATTCTATGGGTTAGATATTGTCAGTAAATTTTATAAGTAATTGGGCAAAGGCCAAGGCAGTAGGTACTGGGGAGTAAGAAGTCTCAAGTCTGGGGTGCCCCCCCACCCCAATTTCAAGAGCAGGGTGTGTTTTTCAAATCCATGTTTCATCTGGTCTTTGTTTCTCATCCATCCTCTGTGTCTGCCTTTCACAAAAGGCTCAGATCCTCCACTTTCACACCCTCCCGGCTGGCTGTGCCCCAGCTCCCGTCCTGGAACCTCTGCACGCATGGGTGTGCCTGCTCTCCCTGGGCTTCACCAGCTTTGCCAGGGAGCTGCTGTATCGTGCACTGCTAGCTGTACCCCAGAGTGCCTAGACCCTTCTGGTACATGAAGTACACCCTCATCACCATGAGTGCACACCCATCCCCTTACCTTATATCCTGCCTCTAAGCCAGGCTTGGGGGTGACTAGTGTGCATTCAGCTATGTGAGGTGCTGGGATCAAAGTGAAGTTCCCAACTTTTGAAGTTGCAGGCTTGAGGAGCACACAGTGATTTAAAGTCGGGTCACCTGACTTAAAGGGGGAGCTGATTGCTTTAAAGCCAGGGCAGCTGGCTTAAACCCTGCGTCCCTCCGCTGCAGGACGAGACCAACTTTGGCGGTTCTCGGGTTTGCTCCAAGCCAGCACTGCTGTGCAGGAAGAGCTTCCAGTAGTGCCTTAGTGCGGGGGAACTTGGTCCGTTGTCTTGCCGCTGCCCTCAGAGCGGGACCACCTGCTCTTCTGGAGGAGAATCAGGGAGGGGGAAGTGCAGAGTCCCGGCTGGAGTTGCGGCACCCTTTGTCTGATGGCAGGGAAGGGGGGACGGGGCTGTGTGGTGTCCTGGGGCTGGACTCACCAGGTCAACTCAGCCTCTCAGCCTCCTAACCTCACCCCACACACCCCACAAGAGTCTCCAATGATATGTAATTGTGCCTTAGGTTCTCGGTCTTCAAACTCATACCCAGGCTCCCAGGTCCCTTGATTCATCCAATTCCTCTGTGCTCTTTCTTCTATTAGATACAGTCCCAGAGGGAGGGGCTGGGGGATGGGACTGGAGGGACCCCGGCAGCACTGGCCTAGGCTGACTAAAGAGATCCAGGGCCTGCACTCTCACACATGTGTGAGGACCCTTAAGGCGCAATAGAGGGGGCCAGTTAGAGGCAGTCCTTGTTGCCTCAAGTGAGTATGGATCACCGTCGGGTGGGGAGCATGCTGACCCCTGAGAAGTACTGTTAGAAGGATGTGTTCCTCCCTCGGCTTCAAGGACGTGGGTGGGCTTCAGGGCTCCATTTCCCCTCCAGACCTCCAGGGCTGACTGCACCCCAGCGGCCTTGCAGACCTGGCTTCCTGTCCCAGAACTTGCCAGGCTCCAGGAAGAATCCAGACTGCAGAGATGGTGCTTGAGCGCTCCAGCTTAAGAAGTGCTGTCCCTGGGGACCCAACAGTGGAGGGAGGAAGGGTGAAGGGAGTAGGGGGGTGGGGTTGGGAGGGGTGGCTGCCCTGGGAGACGTTGAGAGAGAAATATCGTCCCCCACACCCCCTGCCCCCTGCAACTGACTGACCCACTGATGCCATAGGATCTCAGGCCCTTTTAGTCAGAGATGCCTCGGTTTCTTTACTCCTGAGTTCAAAACTATGCAAAACCAACTCTTCATCCTCTTGCTGCCTGGCCAGGACTTGTAAAGCACTGTTCTTTTGGAGCACTCGTTCCCTAAACTGCAGTTTGGAGCTGTCCCAGCTATTTAAAGGTGTTCTCCTTAAACTGAGACTAAATCCTACTCTTTTGGAAAAACGCCTTGCACTTCCGAGGAGATCATGTTTTCTGCCCATTCCTTCCTTCTACTTCCCTCTTAAGAAGCCCTGTGCTCAAAGGGCTTGGTGACTTATTTTTTGCTTGATGTCAAAAAGAAACCTTCCCCATGCACCACAAAAATCTTTCCTGGAGCATAGGTGTTTCAAAACCATGACCGTGTTTTGCAGTCAGTATACACTGGGTAGACTGCCTAGCAGTCCCTCCAAGAGCCAGAGGTGAGCGTAATCAACTTATCTGATTGGATGCCCTTCAAGTTTAGGAAGGTCCCATTCTTATGCCCCAGCAGATAAGACAGGGCCCTGGATGGCTGTGGCTGTGATTAGATAACTTCTGATGATTTTATTTCCCTTACTGAGCTGCTGCTTCTAGGTTAAATTCATTTTATTACCTGTCCTTTTTTTTTTTTTTTTTTTTTTGCTGTACGCGGGCTGCTCACTGTTGTGGCTTCTCTCGTCGTGGAGCACAGGCTCCGGACGCACAGGCTCAGCGGCCATGGCTCACAGGCCTAGCCACTCCGCGGCATGTGGGATCCTCCGTACTGGGGCATGAACCTGTGTCCCCTGCATTGCAGGCGGACTCTCAACCACTGCGCCACCAGAGAAGCCCTACCTGTCCATTTTTAAAGAAAGACTGAAAAAGTCACTGTAATAGGTCAGGAGTCTGAGCTCAGGGTTAGTCAAAGGTACTCACAGGGAGGAAGGTGGATAAACATAGGTGCGTAAAATAGGAGGGTTGGCAAGTACAGCCAGGACGACCGGGTTCACCGTGCGCACTAATAAAGGCCAGAATCTCCTCATTTATCTCTGGTGGGAAGTTCTGATGGTTTCTCAGGATCAAACTCAAATCATATTCAAACTAGGGGGCTTCCCAGAAGGCGCTGAAGCACCGGCAGAGCCCACCTGCGCTCCCACCTTGGCACTCCAGGATCAGAGTTGGGTTTGGAGATGGGGTTGCTGTAACCCCAAGGAGGTGAGCAGAGAGGAGGAGTTGATTACCGGTCTCCTCTGACTCTCTGGCCCAAATTGCCTGGCTTCACGGGGGGTCAGAGTTTTGCTTTGAGCAACTTATGGGGCACTTCCAGACTGGTGGGGTTGCCCAGTGGCCCGACAGTCTGACAGGCTGGCTGCGGTGTGACCGCCCTTTGTTTCTTCAGAATCTGTTCATCAGGAGGTGCATGGTTGCGGAAGCCCATTCACCGCCCTCCACCGAGGGTGATGGCACCTTCCCTGGCTGTACCCTATGACCACCAGGTACTTGAAATGAATGCAAGGTTTTTGACTTCAAAGAAGAGCTCACATAACCCCTTCTGCCTCATAATGTGTGGGATTTACTATAATGGAAGGACATTATAAAGAACAGGTAGAAAACCCACCTGTTGGTCTCCATGTAGGAGTTTATTTTGTGTGAATCTCTCCTACACGAGCAGATAGCAGAGGTTTATTTTTGTTCCCGTGTGTGTAGTTGTGGCAGAGGACGTAGGTATGGTGGTTTGAAGCCCTCAAAGAAATATTCTCAGAATTCTCAAGACTTCTCTTGATTGGAACCGAAAGAGACCTGGAAAAGGAGGAAAAGCAAAGGAGGAGGGAGAACGAATGGCTGTTTCTCAGTAAATTCACCTTCCTGGTTGATTTTTCTGTCTTCTCATTTCTTTTAACTTCTATGTATGTCTAATGGAATGATGTAGAAAGGCTGATTTTTATGCTTTAAAAGATTTTACATCACAAAGAAACTAGAAGTGGCTAACAGAACTTATTCACATCAATGTTACATAGAGACTTTGATATTAAATTTGTATACTAAAATGGGTTAATCCAAATTTTCTCTTTCTTTTTGAGTGAATATTTCTAACATATTTTTGTAGATAATAATTTATCCTAGATATACAAAATTGTGAGAATGGGTACCATTTTTCACCACTTAAATGATTTCTTTTAAATGAATAGATCGTACACTTTAAAGGCCAATGTTGTCTTACATGTTGTTTTTTAATTCCTTGATTTCCAAAACTTGTGTTTATTTAATTGATTTCTATCTAATAATCTGTCTCTCCTTTATTGTTTCTTACTTTATATTTTATTGATCTATAGTTAATTTACATTATTATATTAGTTTCAGAGGTACAACATAGTGATTCATAAATGTTTAGGTTCTTCTCCATTTATACTTATTATAAAAGAGTGGCTCTATTCCCCATGCTATACAGAACGTCACTGTAGATTATTGATTTTATACATAGTGGATTCTTCCTCAGAATCTCCTACCACTATTTTGCTCCTCCACCCTGTCTCTCCCTGCTGGTAACCACTAGTCTGTTCTTTAATCTGTGAGTCTGTTTCATTGTTGTTGTTGTTGTATTCAATGTTTTAGATGCCACGTGTAAGTGATAACCTACCAGGCTTGTTTTCTCTGCAGCTTATTTTACTAAGCATAATACCCTCCAAGTCCATCCATGTTCTTGCAAATAGCAACATTTCATTTTTTGCTGAAGTCATCATAAATATCATTTTTTTATCCCCTAACCTATTGATGAACACTTAGTTTGACTCTATATCTTGGCTATGGCAAATAACACTGTTATGAACATTGGTGTGCAGTTATTTTTTTTTTTAAATAGTGTTTTTGTTTTCTTCTGATATACCCAAGAGGGAAATTGTTGGATATTATGGTAGTTCTATTTTTAGTTTTTTGTGGAACCTCCATTCTTCTTTCCACAGTAGCTGCACTACTTCACATTCACATCAAGAGTTTACAAGAGTTTCCCTTTCTCCACATCCTCACTAACCTTTGTTATTTGTGACCTTTTTGATGACAGCCATTCTGACAAGATTGAGGTGATATATCTCATAGTTTTGATTTGCAATTTATTGCCGATTAGCTATGTTTAGCATCTTTGTGCATTCTGGCTGTCTATCTGCATTTTTTCCTTGGAAAAATGTCTATTTAAGTCTTCTCATTTTTTAAAAAATTATTTTGGGTGCAGTTCTGATATTGAGTTGTATGTGCTGTTTCTGTAGTTTAGATATGAACCCTTGCTTGGTCATCTTTTTGGTGTTAACCTCTTATCATGTGCAAATATTGTCTCTCCTTCAGCAGGTTGTCTTTTCATTTTGTCTTTGGTTTCCTTTGCTGTGCAAAATCTTTTAAGTTTAGTGAAGTCCCATTTGTTTATTTTTGCTTTTGTTTCATTTGCCTTAGTAGACTGAACGCAAAACTGTTGCTATCATTTATGTTGAAGAATGTTCTGTATTTTCCTCTCGGGGTTTTATGGTCCTACATTTAGGTCTTTATTCAGTTTTGCGTTAATTTTATATACGGTGTGCTAAAATACTCTAATTTTATTCTTTTCCATGTAGCTGACCAGTTTTCCTAGTACCACTTATTGAAGAGACAGTTCTTTCTCCATATTGCCTGCTTTGTCATAAATCAATTAAATATACGTGTGTGGGCTTATTTCTGGGATCTCTATTCTATTCCAGTGATCTTTGTGTCTGTTTTTGCTCCGGTCCGATGCTCTTTGATTACTGTCGCTTTGCAGTATAATCTGAAGTAAAGGTGCCTGATGCCTCCAGCTCTGTTCTTTCTCAAGATTGTTTGGCTATTTGGGGTCTTTGTGTTTCTATACACATTTTAAAATTACTTTTTCAAGTTCTGTGAAAATGCTTTGGTATTCTGATAGGGATTGCATTAAATCTGTAGATTGTCTTTGGCAGTATGGTTATTTTAACAGTATTAATTCTTCCAGTCCATGCACCTGCTATATTTTCTCATCTTTTTCTGTTGCCTTCAACTTCTTTCACCAATGGCTGATACATTTCTGAGTACATGTCTTTTACCTGCTTAGGTGTGTTTGTTCTTAGGTATCTTATTATTTTTAGTGTGATTGCATATGGTATTGTTTTCTTAATTTTTTTCTTTCTGACAGCTTTGAGTTTTGTTTTTTTCTTCTTTTTCTAATTCCTTCAGGTGTAATGTTAGGTTGTTTATTTGATATTTTTCTTGTTTCCTAAGAATAAGCTTGTATCACTATAACTTCCCCCTGTGAACTGCGTTGGCTGTGTCCCATAGATTTTGGATCACTGTGTGTTCATTTTCATTTCTCTTGGGTATTTTTAGAATCCCTCTTTAATTTCTTCACTGTTCCTTTTTTCCCCTTTTATTCATCTGTGATGTGAGGACTATCTTTAATATGATGTTTGGATTTCTTTCAGTTGTGTGTGTGTGTGTGATTATTTAAGTTGCTGAGCTCTTAGTTTCACGTGGACACTAACAACCCTGCATTGTTACTCTGCTCCCCCACAGTTACTGAATTTGACCTTATATTTTACATCTACTTGTTTTGTGTGTCCCTTAACTTCTTATTGTGAATATAGATGATTTTATTACTGTTTTCTTTCATCCTTCCTATTAGCTGTGTACGTGGTTGATTTACTGCCTTTGTTGAATATTTGCCTTATCCAAGGAGGTTTTTCCGTTAGTAAGTTTCCTTTTCTAATTTTTATGTTTCAGTCATGGCCTTTTCTTTTTCACTGAGAAAAGCCCCTTTAAGATTTCTCATAAAGCTGGTTTGGCGATGCTGTGCTCTTTTAGTTTTGCTTCTCTGTAAAACTTTAGATCTCACCATCAAATCTGAAGGAGAGCCTTGCTGGGTAGAGTATTTTTGGTTATAGGCTTTTCCCTTTCATGACTTTAAATATACCATGCCACTCCCTTCTGGCATGCAGAGGTTATCCTGAAAAGTCAGCTGATAACTTAATGCAAGTTGCATGTTTGTAACTTGTTGCTTTTCCTTTGCTCCTTTTAATAGTGTCTTTTTATCTTTATTTTTTTGCCATTTTAATTACAATGAGTCTTGGTGTGGTCCTCTTTGGGTTGATCCTGTTTTGGCCTTACTGTTTTTACTGGACTTGGATGTCTGTTTTCTTTCCCAGGTTATGGAAGTTTTCAGCTCTTATGTCTTCAGGTATGCTCTACACTGCTTTCTCTTTCCTTTTTGCTTCTGGGACCAGTATAATGCAAATATTAGTACACTTGATGTTTCACATGTCTGTTCAACTTTCTTCATTTCATTTTAATCTATTGTTTTACAGTTCATCTTCAGTGATTGCCAGTACTCTGTCCTTCAGTTTTCTGATTCATTCCTCTGTCATTTAGTCTACAGTAGTTTCCTTTTAGTGTATTTTTCATTTCAGTTATTGTATTCCTCATCTCTGTTTTGTTGTTCTTTAATGCTCTAACTCTTTTTAAAAAAATTCTTCCTTCTTGCTCTGGTCGTCCATTCTTCTCCTGAGTTCTTTGATCATCTTTATAGTCATTACCTTGAAGTATTTTTTGAGGAGATTGGCTACCTCCACTTCACTTAGATCTTCTGAGTTCTTATCTTGTTCCTTCATTTGGATCGTGTTTCAGTGTCACCTCATTTTTCTTAACTTGCTGTTTTTATTGCTATGTATGTAGTATGTTCGTTACATTTCCTGACCTTCTAGAAGTGGCCTTTTGTAGGAGAGGTCCTATGTGTCCCAGAAGCCCACTGTCCCCTGGTCACTAGAACTATAGTTCTAGGTGTACCCCCTATGTTGGCTACTTGGGCTCTTCTATTGTGGTGGGCTGACTACTGTGGGTGGTCTGGTAGGCTTGGCTGCCCCCAGACTGCTTGTTTGACAGACTCTGCCTTGTATGGAGGCTGTCTGTGCTGCTTGGTGAGGCTAAATCATAAGGCAGTTGGCTGCACGACTCTGTGGGACACCAAATCTAGTGCTGGTTCACTTATGGGTAGAATTGCAGTCCAGGTGATATCAGGGCTAGTGCCCAGTCACTGGGGTGATGCTGGCTACTGGGAGGAAGACACAGGTCCTGAGTTCTGGCTGCAGGGCCCAGGAGTCTCAGAGTTGGTGTTGGATCACTGTTCCTGACACAGCTATCTGCAGGGTCTGGGGTATCCCTAATCTTGTGCTGTCATTCTGATGGGCAGGGTCAAGACCCAAGTGAGTGCATGGCTGCTTGTGGCCTGCAAGTGAGTGTTCTGGTCACACAGGCTGCTGGGCTGTGGTATTCCTGGAGCTGGTGTGTGCCTGTTGGTGTATGAGGCTGATCCCACTGCTAGAGCAGATTTGCTGTTGGGTAGGTCCAAGCTCCATCCAGTCCCTGTGCAGTAATCACCTGCCGACGGTGAGACTGATTCCAAGGCCAGAGCAGGCTCACTTGTCAGAGGGGCCAAGGACTCTGGGGCTGGTGCCTCTCCACTTAGGTGTGGAGGCTGGTCCTGGGGCTTTTGGTTGCTGGGCCCATGTCCAGCGGCAGCTGTGCATTGAGAGGGTCTGAAAGCAGCCTGTTTGCTGGTGGATGGGGCTATGCCCCTGCTCAGTTAGTTGCTTGGCCTGCAGCATCCTAGTACTTGTGTCTATAGTCTGGTGGAAATGGGTAGGGCTAGACCCTGAGGCTAAAAAGATAGAGGGAGGACTCTGAAATAATGCTTGCTGGTACCAGTGGCCACGAGGTAGAAGGAGCTCCCCCAAGTGGCTGCTGCCAGTGTCTATGTCCCTGAGGCTGTGCTGTAGTTGCCTCTGGACTCTCTGGGAGACTCTCCAAGATCAGGAGGTAGGTGTGACCCAGGATCCGTTCAAATGAGTCATACCTGAGGTTTCTAAGAAGTTATATACACAGTTGCTATTTGGATTGCTTGTTGATGAAGATAAGTGGAAAAACTAGAGTCGTTTCCAAGTGTAGGTAAGATATAATGAGAGGATGGAGGTGGGAAGTAGGGAGGCCCAGAGAAAAGTGGGAAGGTCATACTGGGCCAAGATGGTGGTAATATCCAGCAGAATGGATGGTAGGGCAGACTGTGGTTTCATCTTTATTATTTCGGCTCCCCACCTCATCCTTAATAATTCTTTGGGAATATTTCATTGCTCTGTGATGCAGGTACAGAATTCGAGTGAGGAGACTACACCCTCAGCGTCCAGCTGTCTGAGTCCTCAGTGTGCTTCAAATGATGGAGAACTATTGCTTCTTTATGAGAAGAGTTAGTACCTCGTAGCTAAGCTTTAGCTGGAGCTTATGCAGGATTGATTCCAATTTATATATACTGTTGGCATGGAGGTTCCTCCTCCTCTTTTCTTGACCATTATGAAATGAATCTATATTTCTCAATATTTGTGTATATCAGATAAATACATTAAGTAAAGGAATCTTATATATTGCTCCCTGCATAGTTTGCTCTTTCTTGTTTCTCTTTTACCTTTACTAAATTAGCACAGTGAGAGACCGTGCAATGTTCTGATCAGGAGAGATTAGAACATCATATTTCTAGAGAGGTTGGTGGGACAGAGCAGGGGTCCCAGTGAGAATCAAAGCTTCTGTTTCTACTTGGAAGTGTACCTGTATAGAGTAGAGGGCTCCAGGAAATATCCTAGAATATTGCAGTGTCCCTGCGGGAGATCATTAAGAGAGGCAGGATCTGGTCCCAGATCACTGTACTATGACATGTTTGTCAGTCATCTGGTGTGAGATTCTCAGAGCCAATCCCATATGGTAAGGCTGAGTGCAGAGTATGAAGCACCTGTGAAAGCCTTTGATTGAATGTTAAAGATGAAGCTCTGATTTTGGGGAGAATTTTCTTACCTGACTGAATGTCACCCTTCTGTGGGGATGAGATTCTGTGCTTTTCTTCTCTTGATGACCACTGACTGAAAGTCATTAGAGGATCATGTCTAGACAGCATTCTTTATTTAATTTCTTAAAGAAGAAAACATAGAAAACATTTTTATCCACTTTCAAATTGAGGGTCAAGGGGAATGACATCAGTGAAAATGTCAGAGTAGGGAGCTCTAGCTTGTGTCCATCACCAGAAACACTGACATACGTGGTAAAACCTGTCAGAATGATCTTATCAACACATGTAAGTTTTCTTTTCTTTTCACCCTGTAGATTTATCTTTCACTGAAACTTAACTTACTACAAGATGTGGAGAATAAACAGGGAAGTAGAAACTGCATTTCCTGATGAGAGAATCACTAAGTCACATTAGTTGTTCTGAGCTATGTCTTACTTACCGTGACTGTAATTAAAACAAACAAACAAACAAAACACTTTTTTTTGGTAAGTCAGTTCTGACATTTCCTCGTTAAAGACAAGGTAACAGATACAGATTTAGATCTACCAGAATTGAGCAAAATGTTGATTGTACCTGTGCTGCATATATGAGCATGACCTGCTACAAATCTTCATTATACTGATTTCCACAACTGACAAATTCACTTTGGCCACTCCTGATATGTTGCATGTAAGGAATGCATAGGACACTAACCCCAGCTGGTCACAGGTAAACTCTGCCACGTGGATTACCGCATGTTTTCCTGCTGGAAGACCACACATTCTCGAGTATCATGACTGCAGAGTATGTGGGCTCTTCTTTTTTCTGGATAAAGGTTAGATAATCACCTAATTTTATGAGAAATATATAAATTGTATTTGCATATTCTTCAGGTTTTTATTTATCCATTCTCTTTCAAGTCCTAAGTGCAAATATTAAAGTGATTTCCAAGAGGGTGGTAAATAAGACAGCTACGTTTATGCTCCAAAATTAGCAATAAAGCATAATACAATTGTAAATGCATTAATGTGTGATTAATATGTAGATACTATGTAAATGCAATTTTAGTAATGCTTTGTGGAGAGCTTCAGAATCTAGGTATTTAAAAAAAAAAGAAGAAGGAGTTTTTGAAACTCTCAGGGAATTATATAGAAGTTTTTGTGTCTATAATTATCAATCTGGAATAATGCATTTTCTCAGAAATAAACTAGGCATAAAATTGTAGGAAAAAACTTCATGAAATGAAAGAGCATGTGAGATGGGCATACAAGAAAAAGAATATTCTCAGAGAATAATGAACAGTGTGAAGTTCAGCAGAAGTGTAATACAGATTAAAAGAGTAAAACTTTGGAGAGCCTACTTATGAGTTCCCCATATTGCATCTTTGGAGAGACGGTAGTCATTTGAAATATGATGTTATAAGATGACGTTAACATACTTAAATACTTTCGTTTAGAAATGACCACTTAGAACCAGAATAAATGAAAGAGAGCACAAAATTATGTTTTTGTTGATTTTTGAAGATCTCAGGTGAGTGCTAATAATTTAAATATATATGATGTCAGGCTTCCCTGGTGGTGCAGTTGTTGAGAGTCCGCCTGCCGATGCAAGGGACACGGGTTCGTGCCCCGGTCCGGGAAGATCCCACATGCCACAAAGCGGCTAGGCCCGTGAGCCATGGCCGCTGAGCCTGCACGTCCGGAGCCTATGCTCCACAATGGGAGAGCCCACAACACTGATAGGCCTGCGTACTGCAAAAAAAAAAACAAAAAAAACATGGTGTCTTTCACTGCAAAATAAAGGAGCTTTGGAGGATTCCTGGAATGAATGTCAATATTATGACAATAGTATGAGTGTGTTTCATGTTTGGTAATTACAATCATTGTTGCTTTTGCTGTGGTCATCCATTTACAATGTTTGGTGTCAGTTGATTTTTCTCTTGTAAAAATAAAATACAGTCTGTGTGTGTGGGAAAAAAACATATGTGATGTCGTGATAAAGTTGTATGTAATTTGAGATCTGGCAAAAAGCATTTCTTTTCTGTAATGCTAGGATGCTAATTGGACATTTTTGCAAGAAAGAGATTTCAGGATGCAAATCTCGTGTCTCTAAGGTAGGAAGCCAGTTCATGATGGAACATTCTATTAAACTTGTGTGAGTGCAGAAATATTTCTTTGGAAGAAAGAGGTCATGAATCCCTTTTTAACAGTTAGTGGTTTATAGTATACCGAATGAGCAAAATGGGTATTTCTGAACTTTAGAAAAAAATAATATAGTTTTTCTGCATTTATATTATGCAGCTGATGTAGAATATCAAAAATTCTTTATTTTGAAAAACAATGTAATCAATTTGACATAATTCATATATATTGAACCTGTGGTACACACACACAATAAAACATACATTCAAAAAATCTTTTTCACTTAAGAAATATTTTCTAGTGTAGTTGATTTACAACGTTGTGGTATTTTAAAATACATGTTTATTAGAGTATAATTGCTTTATAACACTGTATTAGTTTCTGCTTTACAACAAAGTGAATCACCTATATGTATACATATATCCCCATATCCCCCCGTCTTGAGGCTCCCTCCCAGACTCCCTATCCCACCCCTGTGGGGGACATAAAGCACCGAGCTGATCTCCCTGTGCTATGCGGCAGCTTACCACTAGCTCTTTTACATTCGGTAGTGTATATATGTCAGTGCTACTCTCTCACTACGTCCCTGTGTCCCCTTCAGCCCTGTGTCCTGAAGTCCGTTCTCTACATCTGTGTCTTTATTCCTGCCCTGTCACTAGGTTCGTCAGTACCATTTTTCTGAATTCCATATATATGTGTTCACATACAGTATTTGTTTTTCTCTTTCTGACGTACTTCACTCTGAATGACAGACTCTAGGTCCAACCACCTCACTACAAATAACTCAATTTTATTCCTTTTTATGGCTGAGTAATACTCCATTATATATATAGGCCATATCTTCTTTCTATATTCCTCTGTCGATGGACATTTAGGTTGGTTCTATGTCCTGGCTATTGTAAATAGTGCTACAGTGAATATTGTGATACATGTCTCTTTTTGAATTATGGTTTTCTCCGGGTATATGCTCAGTAGTGGGATTGCTGGGTCATATGGTAGTCCTATTTTTAGCTTTTAAGGAACCTCCATATTGTTCTCCATAGTGGCTGTATCAGTTTACATTCCCACCAACAGTGCAGGAGGGTTCCCTTTTCTCCACACCTTCTGCAGCCTTTATACATTATTGTATTAATTTCTGCTGTGCAGCAAAGTGATTCAGTTATGTATATATATATATATATATATATATATATATATATATATATATATATATATATATATTCTTTTCCATTATGGTTTATCAGAGGATACTGAATATAGTTTCCTCTGCTGTACAGTAGGTCTTTGTGGCTTGTCCATCCTATGTAGAATAGTTTGCTTCTGCTATTCCAAAACTCCCAATCTCCATCACTCTCTCCTTGGCAACCACAACTCTGTTTTCTATATCTGTGTGTTTGTTTCTGTTTTGCTGACATGTTCATTTGTGTCCTGTTTTCGATTCCACATGTAAGTGATATTATATGGTATTTGTCTTTCTCTTTATGACTTACCTCAGTATCATTATCTCTATGTCCATCCATGTTGCTGCAAATGGCATTATTTCATTCCTTTTTATGTCTGAGTAATATCTATTGTATACGTATACCACACTTTCTTTATACATTCATTTTTTAATGAACATTTAGGTTGTTTCCATGTCTTGGCTATTATAAATAGTGCTTCTATGAACATAGGGTTTTATATATTTTTTGGAATTATAATTTTGTCTAGATATATGTCCAGAAGTGGGATTGCTAGATCAGATGGCAACTCTCTTTATAGTTTTTTTGCGGAACCTCCATACTGTTTTCCATAGTGGCTGCACCAACTTACATGGCCACCAACAGTGCTGAGGGGTTCCCTTTTCTCCATACCCCATCCAGCATTTGTTAATTGTAGATTTTTTTTAATGATGGCCATTCTGATCAGTGTGAAGTGATACCTCATTGTAATTTGGATTTGCATTTCTCTAATAATTAGTGATGATTAGCATCTTTTCATGTGCCTATTGGCTATCTGTATGTCTTCTTTAGAGAAATGTTTATTTAGGTCTTCTACCCATTTTTCCATTGAGTTATTTGTTATATTGTTATTGAGTTGTAGGAGCTGTTTGTATAGTTTGTAAATTAAGCCATTGTCAGTCTCATCATTTGCTAATATTTTCTCCCAGCCCATAGGTTGTATTTTCATTTTGATTATGGTTTCCTTTGCTGTGCAAAAGCTTATAAGTTTGATTAGTTCCTGTTTCTTTTTTGCTTTTACTGTAAGTCCGCTACGTATGAACAAGTTCTGTTCCAAGAGTGCGTTTGTAAGTCCAATTTGTTTGTAAGTCCAACAAAGTTAGCCGAGGTACCCAGGTTACACAGTCGGCTATATGGTATTGTACCATAATGGGTTTATAATACTTTTCACACAAACAGTATATAAGAAACAAACACAAAAACAAAGAAGACATTTTTAGTCTTACAGTACAGTGACTTGAAAAGTACAGTAATACAGTACAACAGCTGGGATACTGGGGCTGGCATCGAGGGAACAGGCGAGAAGAGTTACTGATTGGAGGAGGGGGAGGAGGTGGGAGATGGTAGAGGTGAAGGGTTATCAGCAGTGGGAGACAGGGGGCAAGCTCCAATTTCACTCATACCTGACATTGATGACACAGGTTCTGGTTCCTTGCTGGATTTAATTCTATCTACCCTCTTGAAAAACTGATCCATTGATGTCTAGGTCGTAGCTCGTTTCTTCTCATCATAGATGATGACACGGTAGCACTGGTTTGCCTTCTGAATGGCTGCTACCACCTTTGGGTACCATTGTAGGTTCGAGCCCTGTGCCTCAGAAACTAACAGTGCCTCCTCAAATTTAGAAGATGCCCTTGGCATTTTCTGTGTCGTGAATCTCTTCAGTTCTTCAGTTACTTCTTCTTCCTCCTGTCCCTCTTCATCCTTTCTCTGCGCCTCCAATTCCATCAGTAAGCTCCTCATGTTGCACAGCAAGGAGTTCAATGAAACCGTCCTCTTGCAGATCTAGCTCCAGCTTCTCGCTGAGGGTCACTACGTTGCTGAAGACCTTTTCAGACTTCTGATCTGCCTTCTCAAGTCCACAAACATCATGAACAAACTGTGGGCAAAGGTTCTTCCAAACCCCATTCATGGTGACCAACATACACTCACACCATGCAAAGTCAATGTTTTTTATGGCCTTGTAGATGTTATAGTCCTTCCAAAATTGTCCCTAGGTTCTTCCTGATTTCTCACTTACCTTTACTGCCTGACAAAAAGTGTGACATAAATAATATTTCTTGAAAGTCGCTATAACTTCCTGGTCCATAGGATGGATGAGCAATGCAGTATTCGGTGACAGATGCACTACTCTGACGTTGGGAAAAGTCATCCATGAAAGGGGGGTGGCCCAGAGCATTGTCAAGCAGCAAAAGAATGTTTTTCTGGGACGTCCTTCTCCGAGCAATATTTCTCTACATCTGGGATAAAGTGTTGGCAAAACCAGTCCTGGAACGTGGCCTGTGTAATCCAGGATTTGGGGTTACACTTCCACACAATAGCAAGAGAGTCATTGGCTATGTTTTTAAGTGTTCTTGGGTTCTCTGAATGATGAACTAAGAGAGCCTTCAGCTTCATATCACTGGAAGAATTGCCACCAAACAACAGTTAGCCTATCTGTTTCTGCTTTACAGCCCGGCATCAACTTTTCCTTCTTACTGATGTAACTTCGGTCTGGCATCCTCTTCCAGTACAGTTGTGTCTCATCCACATTAAACACCTGGTCGGGTAAATGCACACCATTATCAATAATTTCTCAAAGTGTTTCAGGAAGTTCCTGGACAGCTACCCTATCTGCACCTGCTGCCTCTCCACTTACTTTTACCTTGTTGAGGTTGGCTCTACCCTTGAACCGATGAAAACAGCCATGGCTGGCATTAAAAAATATGCCCTCTGATTCTTTCCCGTGTTTCTTCTTCAAGTCTTCATAAAGGCTTTTAGCTTTCTCTTGAATCACCATAAGCTGAGCAGGATTTAGCGCTGATATTGATCCTGCACCTGCACACTGAGAAGTTTCTCCATCTCCTCCATCACTTTTCCGTGCTTCTTTGATATTTTGTCATGAGCATTGAATATTATATTGGCTGTGGGTTTGTCATAAATAGCTTTTATTATGTTGAGATGTTTCCTTTATACCCATTTTAGTAAGCGTTTTTATCATGAATGGATGTTGAAGTTTCTCAAATGCTTTTTCGGCATCTATTGAGATGATCATTTGTTTTGTGTTTTTCCTTTGTTGATGGAGTGTATCATGTTGATTGATTGGCATATGTTGAAACAACTTTGTGACACGGGGGTGAATCAAATTCGATCATGGTGTATGATCCTCTTATGTGCTGTCAGATTGGGTTTTCTAATATTCAGTTGAGAATTTTTGCATCCATATTTATCAGAGATATTGGCCTGCAATTTTCTTTTTTGCTAGTGTCTTTCTCTGTGTTGTTTTTTTTTTTAAGTCTTTATTGAATTTGTTACAGTATTGCTTCTGTTTTATGTTTTGGTTTCTTAATTGTGAGGCATGTGGGATCTTAGCTCCACCACTAGGCATTGAACCCACACCCCCTGCACTGGAAGGAAAAATCTTAACTGCAGGACCACCAGAAAAGTCCCCATCTGTGTTTTTTTATTTTTCAGTAAATTTCTTTATTTACTTATTTTTGGATGCATTGGGTGTTTGTTGCTGTGAACGGGCTCTCTCTAGTTGTGGCGAGTATGGGTTACTCTTTGTTGTGGTGTGCGGGCTGTTCACTGCACTGGCTTCTTTTTTGCAGAGCATGGGCTCTAGGTGCGTGGGCTTCAGTAGTTGTGGCTATCAGGCTCAGTAGTTATGGCTCGTGGGCTGTAGAGCACAGGCTCAGTAGTTGTGGCACATAGGCTTAGTTGCTCCACGGCATGTGAGATCTTCCCGGACCAGGGCTTGAAACTATGTCCCCTGCATTGGCAGATGGATTCTTAACCACTGTGCCACCAGAGAAGTCCCCCCCCCCATCTGGTTTTGATATCAGGGTGATGGTGGCTTCATAGAATGTCATTGGATGTATTCCTTAATCTTCAATCTTTTCGAAGAGGTTGAGAAGAATCAGTGTAAGTTTTGCTTTGTATATTTGGTAGAATTTGCCTGTGAAACCATCTGATCCTGGATTTTTGTTGGTAGGGAGTTTTTGTAAATTACAGTTTCTATTTTGCTTGTAGTGATCAGTCTGTTCAAGTTATCTATTTCTTCTTGATTCAGTTTTGTTTGGCTGTAAAAAACAAATATTTTAAAGTTATGTTAGCAGCTAAATACTTACCATGTATTAGACCACAAAAGAGCAAAGAAAAAAATATTAAAGTATTTTTTCAAATAGAAAAAGTATTGAAATATTTTTAAGAAATTGGGATAATAGTACTAGTTACAATATTGACAAATTGTTCTGAAATTAAACACTACTTTATCTAAGATGCATATCATATGCTTATCGTTTTACTGTTTTTAAATACATGGAATGTTTTCACCTTTCTAAAGTAATTATTTTATTTTACCTGTATATTGGGAAAAAATTTTAGTTGCACATAATATAAAAAATTACACTTTAATAGGAGACATTAATCCATTTACCTTTGCTGTAGTATTGAAAATACTTAGGTTTAGAGTTACCATGTTATTGAGTACCCTTATTTATTTATTTATTTATTTGTTTGTTTGTTTGTTTGTTTTTTGCGGTACGCGGGTTTCTCAATGTTGTGGCCTCTCCCGTTGCGGAGCACAGGCTCCAGACGTGCAGGCTCAGCAGCCATGGCTCACGGGCCTAGCCGCTCCGTGGCATGTGGGATCTTCCCAGGCCAGGGCACGAACCCGCGTCCCCTGCATCGGCAGGCGGACTCTCAACCACTGCGCCACCAGGGAAGCCCTATTTATTTATTTTTAAAAAAACTTAATTTGGGGGAGGTATAAATTATTTATTTATTTATTTATTTTTAGCATCTTTATTGGACTATAATTGCTTTACAATGGTGAGTTAGTTTCTGCTGTATAACAAAGTGAATCAGCTATACATATAAATATATCCCGATTTCTCCTCCCTCTTGCATCTCCCTCCCACCCTCCGTTTCCCACCCCTCTAAGTGGTCACAAAGCACTGAGCTGATCTCCCCATGCTATGCAGCTGTTTCCTACTAGCTATCTATTTTACATTTGGTAGTATATATAAGTTAATGCCACTCTCTTACTTCGTCCCGGCTTACCCTTCCCCCTCCCCATGTCCTCAAGTCCATTCTCTATGTCTGCGTCTGTATTCCTATCCTGCCCGTAGTTTCTTCCCAACCATTTTTTTTCTTTTTTAAAATTCCATATATATGTGTTAGCATACAGTATTCGTTTTTGTCTTTCTGACTTACTTCACTCTGTATGACAGACTCTAGGTCCATCCGCCTCACTATAAATAACTCAATTTCATTTATTTTTATGGCTGATAATATTCCATTTTATATTGAAGATGTGCAAAATCTTTTTTATCCATTCATCAGTTGATGGACACTTAGGTTGCTTCCATGTCCTGGCTATTGCAAATAGAGTTGCAATGAACATTGTGGAACATGATTCTTTTTGAATTATGGTTTTCTCCAGGTATATGCCCAGTAGTGGGATTGCTGTGTCATATGGTAGCTCTATTTTTAGTTTTTTAAGGAACCTCCATACTGTTCTCCATAGTGTCTGTGTATCAATTTACATTCCCACCAACGGTGCAAGAGGGTTCCCTTTTCTCCACACCTCTGCAGCATTTATTGTTTGTAGATTTTTTGAATGATGGCCCTTCTTACCTGTGTGGGATGATACCTCATTGTAATTTTGATTTGCAATTCTCTAATGATCAGTGATGTTGAGCATTCTTTCATGTGTTTCCTGGCAATGTGTATATCTTCTTTGGAGAAATGTCTAATAGGTCTTCTGCCCATTTTGGATTGGCTTGTTTGTTTCTTTGATATTGAGCTGCAGGGGGTGCTTGTAAAGTTTGGAGATTAATCCTTTGTCAGTTGCTTCATTGGTAAATATTTTCTCCCATTCTGGGGGTTGTCTTTTCATCTTGTTTACATTTTCCTTTGCTGTGCAAAAGCTTTTAAGTCTCATTAGGTCCCATGTTTTTATTTTTATTTTTATTTCCATTTCTCTAGGAGGTGGGTCAAAAAGGATCTTGCTGTGATTGATGTCATAGAGTGTTCTGCCTATGTTTTCCTCTAAGAATTTTATAGTGTCTGGCTTTACATTAAGTCTTTTATCCATTTTGAGTTTATTTTTGTGTATGGTGTAAGGGAGTCTTTTAATTTAATTCTTTTACCTGTAGCTGTCCAGTTTTCCCAGCACCACTTATTGAAGAGGCCGTGATTTCTCCATTCTATATTCTTGCATCCTTTATCAAAAATAAGGTGACCATATGTGTCTGGGTTTATCTCTGGGCTTTCTCTCCTGTTCCATTGATATATATTTCTGTTTTTGTGCCAGTACCATACTGTGTTGATTACTGTAGCTTTGTAGTATAGTCTGAAGTCAGGGATTCTGATTACTCCAGCTCTGTTTTTCTTCTCAAGATTGCTTTGGCTGTTCGGGGTCTTTTGTGTTTCCATACAAATTGGGAAATATTTTGTTGTAGTTTTCTGAAAAATGCCATTGGTATTTTGATAGGGATTGCATTGAATCTGTAGATTGCTTTGTGTAGTATAGTCATTTCACAGTGTTGATTCTTCCAATCCAAGAACATGGTATATCTCTCCACCTGTTTGTGTCATCTTTGATTTATTTCATCAGTGTCTTATAGTTTTCTGAGTAAAAGTCTTTTGTCTCCTTAGGTAGGTTTATTCCTAGGTATTTTATTCCTTTTGTTGCATGGGTAAATGGGAGTGTTTCCTTAATTTCTCTTTCAGACTTTTCATCTTTAGTGTATGGGAATGAAAGGGATATCTGTACATTAATTTTGTATCCTGCAGCCTTACAAACTTCATTGATTAACTCTAGTAGGTTTCTGGTAGCACCTTTAGGATTCTCTATATATAGTATCATGTCATCTAGTGGCAAACAGTGACAGCTTAACTTCTTCTTTTCCGAGTTGGATTCCTTTTATTTCTTTTTCTTATCTGATTGTTGTAGGTAAAAATTCCAAAAGTGTGTTGAATAATAGTGGTGAGAGTGGGCAACGTTGTCTTGTTCCTGATCTTAGTGGAAATGGTTTCACTTTTTCACCATTGAGAACAATGATGACTGTGGGTTTGTCATATATGGCCTTTACTATGTTGAGGAAAGTTCCTTCTGTGCCTACTTTCTAGAGGTTTATCATAAATGGCTGTTTAATATTGTCGAAAGCATTTTCTGCATGTATTGAGATGATCATATGGTTTTTATCCTTCAGGTTTTTTAATATGGTGTATCACATTGATTTGCATGTATTGAAGAATCCTTGCATCACTGGGATAAACCCAGCTTGATTATGGTGTATGATCCTTTTAATGTGCTGTTGGATTCTTTTTGCTAGTATTTTGCTGAGAATTTTTGCATGTATGTTCATCAGTAATATTGGCCTGTAGTTTTCATTATTTGTGACATCTTTGTCTGGTTTTGGTATCAGGGAGATGGTGGTCTCATAGAATAAGTTTGGGAGTGTTCCTCCCTCTGCTATATTTTGGAAGAGTTTGAGAAGGTTAGGTGTTAACTCGTCTCTAAATATTTGATAGACTTTTCCTTTGAAGCCATCTGGTCCTGGGCTTTTGTTTGTTGGAAGATTTTAATGACAGTCTCAATTTCAGTGCTTCGGATTGGTTTGTTTATAGTTTCTATTTCTTCCTGGTTCAGTCTTGGAAGTTTGTGCTTTTCTAAGAATTTGTCCATTTCTTCCAGGTTGTCCATTTTACTGGCATATAGTTGCTTGCAGTAACCTCTCATAATTCTTTGTATTTCTGCAGTGTCAGTTGTTACTTCTCCTTTTTCATTTGTAATTTTATTGATTTGAGTCTTCTCCCTTTTTTTCTTGATGACTCTGGCTAATGGTTTTATCACTTTTGTTTATCTTCTCAAAGAATCAGCTTTTAGTTTTTTTGATCTTTGCTGTTTCCTTCATTTCTTTTTCATTTATTTCTGGTCTGACTGTTATGATTTCTTTCCTCTGCTGACTTTGGGGTTTTTTTTTCTTTCTTTCTCTAATTGCTTTAGGTGTAAGTTTAGTTTGTTTATTTGAGATGTTTCTTGATTCGTGAGGCAGGATTGTATTGCTATAAACTTCCCTCTTAGAACTGCTTTTGCTGCATCCCATAGGTTTGGGGTCGTCATGTTTTCATTGCCATTTGTTTCTAGGTATTTTTTAATTTCCTCTTTGATTTCTTCAGTGATCTCTTGGTAATAAAGTAGTGTACTGTTTAGCGTCCATGTGGTTGTATTGTTTTACAGATTTTTTTCCTGTAATTGATATCTATTCTGATAGCGTTCTCGGAAAAAATACATGATACAATTTCAATTTTCTTAAATTTACCAATGCTTGATTTGTGACCCAAGATATGATCTATCCTGGAGAATGTTCCTCAAACACTTGAGAGTGTATCCTGTTGTTTTTGGATGGAATGTCCTATAAATATCAATTAAGTCCATCTTGTTTAATGTATCATTTAAAGCTTGTGTTTCCTTATTTATTTTCATTTTGGATGATCTGTTCATTGGTGAAAGGGGGGTGTTAAAGTCCCCTACTACGATTGTGTTACCTTCGATTTCCCCTTTTATGGCTGTTAGCCTTTTCCTTATGTATGGAGGTGCTCCTATATTGGGTGCATAAATATGTACAATTGTTAAGTCTTCTTCTTAGGTTGATCCCTTGATGATTATGTAGTGTCTTTCTTTGTCTCCTGTAATAGTCTTTATTTTAAAGTTTCTTTTTTCTGATATGAAAATTGCTACTCTAGCTTTCTTCTGATTTCCATTTGCATGGAATATTTTATTCCATCCCCTCACTTTCAGTCTCTATGTGTCCCTAGGTCTGAAGTGGGTCTCTTGTAGACCACATATATACCGGTCGTATTTTCAGATCCATTCAGCCAGTCTATGTCTTTTGGTTGGAGCATTTAATCCATTTACATTTAAGGTAATTATTGATATGTATGTTCTTATTACCATTTTCTTAATTGTTTTGGGTTTGTTATTGTATGTCTTTTCCTTCTCTTGTGTTTCCTGCCTAGAGAAGTTCCTTTAGCATTTGTTGTAAAGCTGGTTTGGTGGTGCTGCATTCTCTTAGATTTTGCTTGTCTGTAAAGGTTTTAATTTCTCTGTCGAATCTGAATGAGGTCCTTGCTGGGTAGAGTAATCTTGGTTGTAGCTTTTCCCCTTTCTTCACTTTAAATATGTCCTGCCTGTCCCTTCTGGCTTGCAGAGTTTCTGCTGAAAGATCAGCTGTTAACCTTATGGGGATTCCCTTGTATGTTATTTGTTGTTTTTCCCTTGCTGCTTTTAATATTATTTCTTTGCATTTAATTTTTGATAGTTTGATTAATATGTGTTTTGGCATGTTTCTCCTTGGGTGTATCTTGTATGGGACTCTCTGCACTTCCTGGACTTGATTAACGATTTCCTTTCACATATTAGCGAAGTTTTCAACTATAATCTCTTCAAATATTTTCTCTGTCTCTTTCTTTTTCTCTTCTACTTCTGTGACCCCTATATTCTAATGTTGGTGTGTTTAACATTGTCCCAGAAGTGTCTCAGATTGTCCTCAATTCTTATCATTCTTTTTTCTTTATTCTGCTCTGGTAGTTATTTCCACTATTTTATCTTCCAGGTCATTTATCCATTCTTCTGCCTCAGTTATTCTGCTATTGTTTCCTTCTAGAAAATTTTCAATTCCATTTACTGTGTTGTTCATCATTGTTTGTTTGCTCTTTAGTTCTTCTAGGTCCTTGTTAAACATGTCTTGTATATTCTCCATTCCAGTTCCAAGATTTGGGATCATATTTAGTATCATTACTCTGAATTCTTTTTCAGGTAGACTGCCTATTTCCTCTACATTTGTTTGGTCTGGTGGGTTTTTACCTTGTTCCTTCATCTGCTCTGTGTTTCTCTGTCTTCTCATTTGGCTTTGTGGACGGTGTTTGGGGTCTCCTTTACGCAGCCTGAAGATTCGTAGTTCCCGTTGTTTTTGGTGTCTGCCCCCAGTGGCTAAGGTTGGTTCAGTGGGTTGTGTATGCTTTCTGGTGGAGAGGACTGGTGCCTGTGTTCTGGTGGGTTTGTCTGGATCTTGTCTTTCTGTTGGGCAGGTCCGCATCCGGTGTTGTGTTTTGGGGTGTCTGTGACCTATTATGATTTTAGGCAGCCTCTCTGATAATTGGTGGGCCTGCATTCCTGTCTTGCTAGTTGTTTGGCATTGGATGTCCAGCACGGGATCTTACTGGTCTTTGAGTGGAGCTGGGTCTTAGCATTGAGACGGATATCTCTGGGATGCTTTCGCCGTTTTGATATTACAAGGTGCCCAAGGTCTCTGGTAGACCAATATTCTGAACTCTGCTCTCCCAACTCAGAGGCACAGGCCTGACACCCGGCTGGAGCACCAAGACCCTCTCAGCCACACAGCTGGGGGTGAGAGCAAGAGCTAGCTTTGGTACATCTCAAAGAACACTAATGAGATTCACTCACCATTTTCTCTCCATCAGTGAAGAAAACAAAATTCAGTGTTCGGTGAGTCAGCCACCTTGGTAGCCAGCCTCCAAGAAGGCCCTAATCATACCCTAATTATCTCCCAGTCATCATGCACCTGTGTGCCTCCTCACAGTTGAAAAGGGCTGATGTTTTAACTAATAAGACATTGCAGAAATGACAAAGTGCAGCTTCCAAAGGTATAAAAGATATTGGAGCTTCTGCTTTGGTTTCTGCTAGATCACTCATCCTGGGGTAAGCCAGCTGCCATGTCATGAGGACACTCAAGCAGCCCTAAGGAGAGATTCATGTGGCAAGGAGCTGAGGCCTCTTACTTACAGCCACATGAGTGAGTCATCTCACAAGTCACAATACTTAATTTTATTTATTTATGGTTGTGTTGGGTCTTCGATGCTGCACAGGGTTTCTCTAGTTGTGTCGAGCAGGGTCTACTCATCATTGTGGTGCATGGGTTTCTCCTTGCTGTGGTTTCTCTTCTTGTGGAGTATGGGCTCTAGGTGCATGGACTTCAGTAGTTGTGTCACGCAGGCTCAGTAGTTGTTGCTTGCAGGCTCTAGAACGCAGGCCAAGTAGTCGTGGCACATGGGCTTAGTTGCTCTACAGCCTGTGGGATCTTCCCAGACCAGGGATTGAACCCCTGTCCCCTGCATTGGCAGGCAAATTCTTACCTACTGAGCTACCAGGGAAGTCCAGTGTGCTCTTTTTTAAACCTAGTCTGTTTTCATTATTTTCTATTTTAACTGTTCTATATTAAATAAAAAATAATAATACTCTTTTCTACCCCTCCTCTTTGAGGATGATATATGAAGAAGTATGTCTTATTTATTAATCTGAAATTTTCACCTTACTTTTAAGAAGTAATCACAATGTCAAGTATTTAATACCTTTCACTTCCACCTTGAAAAGCATGGATATTAAAGTGCTAATATAATTACCTTCCCTAGTCTATCATTTTTACTTTTTGTTATGTATAAAAAACAACTAAAAATATGCATGGTTTGTAAGGAAATGACAAATTTCAGAAAATTCAGAATCTGCATACACTCTATACATAGCTTCTAGATACAGACACAGAAAATTGCCAGATACTCAGAGCCCCCCTTGTCCAATTCTAGTGACTCCCCTTAAGGTTTAATATTGTTCTGGTATCTAACAAAAAGATCACTTTACCTGTATTTTGTATTTTATATAAATGTAATGGCACAGTAAAATCACTTTTGGATTGGGCTTTTTAATTTTATGTTGTTTATGAATATGCCTATATGGTTGCCTGTTGTTGTTGTCATGCACTGACACTGTTGCATAGGATTCCATAGTGTAAATATTTAACTATTAATTAATTTTTTCCAAAATGTATCACAATATGAGTGATTTTCAGTTTGGGTCTATTGAGAATTGCACTGGTATATACATACTAGAACTTGAGCTTTGGTGGTATGTGTATAAATTATTGTTCAATATACATGTAGTAGTAAAATTTTTGACTCATAGCTTTCATCTGTTTATCTTTTTAGATATTTCTAAATATTTTCAAAACATTTGTATGATTTTTCATCCTCAGCAGCAGTGAATGAGATTCAAGGATTACACACATTCTTGTCAAACTTGATAATACCTGTCATTTTCATTTGAACTTTCTTGTTGGGGAGTGATAATTCCAGGTATGACTTTTTTGCATTTAATTGACTACTAAGAAGCCAAGCATCTTTTGATATGTTTACTTAACGTTCTGTACTCTCTTTCTTGAAATATCTTTTGGTATATTTTTCCCATCTTTGCTATTACATTATCTTCTTATTGAAGACTTTTTTTTTTTTAACATCTGAAGACTTCTTATTTAGGAGTTTTAAATATATACTTGATATAAGTTCTTCTGTCTTTCTGTCTCTCCTCTTTCTTTAGATGAGTGTCAGTTTTTAATGTTAATAACATCTAATTTGTTATTTTCCTCTAGTCTTATTTCTATTTATTTATGTAATCTTCTTATCTGTTGCAGAACACATTATATATTCTAAACCACAAATATGTTTTCGTTTCTTCAATAAATCTAATTGTTAAGCTTTAAATTTAAGTTAACTTTCTGAACTAAATATGTTGTATCATAGTGAGCATTAATTTGTCTATGACAGCTGAAAGGTTACATTTATTCAGAAAATGTTGTATTCAGCTTTCTTTTCATTTGCTCCTATTTCTCATTGATTCACAGAGGTAAACATCACTTCATCCATGGATCTGACTTTTCTTGATTTCTCATGGTCATTCTCATTAATTCTTCTTGCCTCATGAAATCTTTAGGCATTGCATTATTCCACAAAAGCAAAAAGCTTCCTTGGGCCTTTTTCCTCAGAAGATTGATTATTCCCACGTTTTAAATGGGAGATTGCAATAAGTTAGGAGAAAATGCCACAGGGGTCTCTCTCTCTTTTTTTTTTCTTTCACATCTTGTATCAGCCTCTGCTTGCACTCTGTGTTCAAAGATTTTTGTATAACACATTGATAGAAGTGCCTGGTGTTTCTATCCTTGGGGCAAAAGACAGATTAATTACCTGACAAATAAAATGAAGACAGTGTCCTTCTCTGTTCACATGTTGGAAAGGATTGCTTGCATCCTAATTTAAAAGTTTCAGGTGAGTGAAGCTTAAGATTCCAAAGCTTTAATCCATATTTGCACCATGCACAGCATCCAACAGGACTGCTTTACAAAACCCCATGAGACTTTTGTGTGTAAGTGAAATAGATAAAAATATAAAACTATTGCTGTCTTTTTGGGTCATAAAAAAGATTTTTTGTCTCATTTAAAATATATTTTTTTCTAAAATCCAAAAACGTGTCAGGCTAAAATATTGGAATTTCAAACATGGTAAAACCCCTTTTGAACGATGCGAAGTGAGACTTCTTTGTAGTGCTGATTTACATTGCCCACTTGCTTGGTTGGCCAAAAAGGGCCTACGCGTTTTTTCCTTAATATATTCAGGGAAAAAAAACGTACGCCCATTTTGGCCAACTGCATCATTGTCGAAGTTCTGCCGCTTTTCATGTGCTTTAAAGGCAACTCCGATCTACCTCTTGAAAACGGTTTCCTGCAATTCTGCCTTGTTTTCAAATCCTCTTCGTTGCCTTACCTCAATAAGGTACGAAAGTTATCATTTATTATCCTGCAGGTTTGTGAATTTTAGTGCCTCTGAGATCCATTTTTCAACTCGCCTTTTTGGGAGCTGGCCTCCAAACCGCAGGATTGCTTCAGGCCCTATTCTGGTTCCGGGGGGGGGGGCAGGCAGAGCCTTCGGTTAATTCTTCTTCCTGATTGGAAATTAGAGTGACATGTGTCTGTCCAAACACCTAGAGGTGATCTCTCATTGGTTCCCCCTCTACCCGTTCAACCTCTGGACAAATTGCAAACTGTACGAAACTGGAGGTTAAAGGTGCTGATTCTCCAAGTGGGGAGATTGTTGGTAAAGCAGCTGGAATGGCGAACCCGAGCACCACGAGATGAAAAATGAGGTGCATTTTAGAAACGTTTCCCGATCATATGGTGTACCATCCTCTGGGTTTCCCATGCATTTTTTAGCTGTAGGAAGATTCCCTTGAACCTGGAGATTTCTGACCCATGGAATGGGTAGCACGCAGTATTACTTTAAAGGGTCTGCATTTGCTCACGCAACCTCACCAATCCGGTCGCCCCCAAGAGTGTCCAGCCTTATGTCTCTTCCAGCTGTGGGTCTAGATGTGGTCAATCCAGGTTGCATCACAGCCACTGAACGAATTTTGTAAGAATTTCTCTCTCTTTCACTGTCTTTGCTTTTTTTTGTAATTTGTATTTATAATGGGATTTAGCTGATTTTCAGTGCTGTGTTTGTGCCTCTTTACACCCACTATATTCACTTACCGAGAAATATCAATAAATACTTTTTAAGATTCTTACTACGCAGATATATTCTTCTGTGGTGAATAAGGTGTGTTGAGTCCAGTTCACTGAGCAATGAGTATGTCTTCTCTATTACATATTTGGTTGATGGAATGGTATCTGTGCTGATTTCAAACTGTTGTTTTATGCATCACCCCACCTCACCTTTCCCCTTAAGCAGCCATAAGTGTGTTTTCTAAATGTGTGACTCTGTTCTGTTTTGTAATTTAGTTCATATAGCGATTTTTACATTCCGTCTATAACTGATATCTTATGATAAGTTTCTTTATCTGTGTGACGTATTTCTCTTAGAATCATCGTACCTAAATCCACTCATTATGCTGCTACTAGCCTTAGGACATTGATTTCATGGCTGAGTGATATTCCGTTGTACATAAGTACTACAACTTGTTTATCCATTTTTCTCTTTCATGAGATACTTAAGGTGTACCCGAGTCGAGGATTTTGTGAACACAGCAGCCCTAAAATTTGGGGTGCCTGTGTCCTGTCGATTTTTGGTTTTCTCAAGATATAAGCCCATGAGTGGAAGTGCCCTGTGCTCTGTAGCTCTGTTTTTTAGATGTTTTAGGAAACACCATACAATTTTCGAGAGTGGCCGTTGGCAATTTATATCACGCCCATCAGCGTAAAAAAGCTCCCTTTTCTCCTTGACTTGCCCTGCATTTGTGGTTTTTACACTTTTTCAGCATGGCCCTTTTGACCAATGCCTAGTGAGACTTCTTTGCAGTGTTGATTTGCATTGCCCGCTTGTTTGGTTGGCCAAAAAGGGCGAATGCGTTTTTTCCTGAATATATTCAGGTGCTCACCAGGGCATGTAGCAGGTGTGGGTGAGTGTCACGTAGCGCACACCCAGCGCATAGAAGGTACGCAAGATGGAGAGGCTACTGTCCAGTGAGTGGCCGCCCTCCACACCAGTAAGGCAAGCCAACTTCCGGGTATTGTTGAGAGCTGGGGGCACATAGGTCACATGATCATTTTCAGAGGCAGGGGTAGCTTACTGAAGTCCCTAACACCCACTACCACCAGTCTGTTTACCTTTTTTTTTTGGCCATGCCACGCAGCATAAAGGCTCTTAGTTCCCCCACCGGGAATCAAACCCGCCCCTCCTGCAGTGGAAGCGTGTTGTCTTAACCTCTAGACTACCAGGGAAGTCCCCCGTCTACCTTTAACTGAGGTCACAAGCTCCAGCTCAGAATAGGAGGCACACATGAGGCGGATGAGGTCAATTTGTTCCAGGATGAGGCGCACAGCATCCCGTTCGTGGGTCTGGCATGGGACGTAGGCTGACCAGAACTGAGGGAAGGCCAGGGCTTAGTTTGGGCTTTGGAACTCCTTGGGCTTCTCATAGCCTCCTCAGCTGGCACAGCACTTACTGTGCCCAGAAGTCACATGTAATGCGTTGCTTTTTCTGTGGTACTTGGAAGCCCGTCAGGTGGGCTCACTGTGACCCCTGTAGCCCCCAGCGTCCATGGCATGGCACTTTCTAGGTCACTATGGTAACTTCGTTCCAATGTGACTAACCTGTGGTCTCTGTGGCCCCCAAACTGCCCCACATTCCCCAGCAGCCATGGTGGTACCTTGTGTGTCCCTTTGGTACATGGCCACCCACGAGACCATCTTTCAGCCTGTCCAAGCTGGTCTAGCCATGGCTGAAATTGCGCAGATTACCATGCTATATAGCCCATTGTGGACCAGGGGCATGTTGTTGTGGCTGGAGGGAGGTCAAGGCAAATGGGTGGGCTCCTTAGGTCTTGGGATCGGGCAGGACACATTGCCTGGCCTGGGCCAGCCTGGGGGTCCCCCACCTCACACTGTCACACAGACTATACTAGGAGCAGCTGAGGCCTGGGCTGAGGGTTTCCCACCAGGGAGGGGATGACAGAGAAGGGGAAGGGCATCCATAGACGATGGAGAGGACATCCAGGGGTGGTGTGAGGGAGCCTCCCCACTAGCGCTACATGCTCCGGACCTCCTCCCCTGCCCAGGGCCAGGCTAGGCCCCCAGCAGCCCGCACACACTGCAGCCACCCTTCCACAAGCGGGAAGTCCCGCATCAGGGCCCGCGTGCGCTCCCGCGGACTTGGGGTGCTGGAGGTGCCCAGCGTGGTCTGCACGAGGGTTACCGATCACAGCAGCAGACCCAGCAGGAGCAGCAGGCACAGCAGAGGCCGCTGGCTGCGTGCACGGGGACCTTCGAGGCCCCCGGGCCGCAAGCTGCGCAGGGCAAGGCAGGCGGGCAGAGGCGGGTCTGAGAGGGGCGGGCTATGGGGTTCTGCCCGTCGACACAGGCCACCCAGCGGCGTGGCCTCGCGAGGGGGGCGGGGTGAGGGAAGGGATACAGAGTCACAGGACCCTGCGAGCCGTGTGCGGAGAGCCGCGATCCGGATCCGGGAAGCCCGGGAGTCACAGGGGGGCACTGCCCTCCCGCCCCCTGCTCAGAGGCAGCTCCCGCGGGCTAAGCTGGCCTCTGCTGAGAGCCCACTCGCCTCCCATCGCGGGTTCCCTCCGCCCCCGCCCCTCTTCCCACACCCACTGCACCGAGGGGGCGCCCTAGGTTGCTCTCCCCCGCCCCTAACCTTCCTGTCCAAGCTGGGGTGCTTCTCTCAGAGGGCCACCTGCAGCCCGTGGCCTCCCGGGAGCACACCTCGTCCCCATCTGCCTGCAGCCGGCCCCGCCCACCCCGAGGGCTGCGTGCGAGGGTCTCTGTGGCCACAAGTGCTCTGGGCTCCCGGTTTCCCGGTACTGGGCCATGGGGGCTGGTGTGGGGGAAGAGATAGTTTCTGGAAATGGGGGGGGCGGGTAACCATGTGAGCTCTGGATTCAGGAAGGGGCCCTCTGCCCCCAACCTTCTCTCTCCTCCTACTTGACTCCCCAACCTGCATGACCATTCTCTGGGGACTTGAACCAGCACCTGGGAACTATCAGGAACCTCCCCCACTTCTGTCAGCCAGCCTCAGGAGAGCGCCCTCAGGAGCTGCTACACCTCCCCAGGGCCTGAATAGAGGGACTTTTGGGATGTGAACTGAACAACCTTCTGGGGAGAGTCAACACCCTTTTACTCAACAGAGCAGGAACTCAGTCAGTAGGCTATTCGTGTGGAAGGAAATGAAGTCGCTTCCATGGCAGAAGAGCCCCCGCCGCAGCAACCTTCGTCCCAGAGCTGCTGGCTGACCTTCTGGCCAGGATCCCTCCTACCTCAGCGTGGAAGGCCCGGCCTCGTGGAGAAGTGTAGGTTCTGAAGAAAGACCTGGCACCTGGGCTCTGCTGCTACACTTGCCTTATCTCGTGGCCCTTGTGGCTCTAGCTTTCCCAGAAACCTCAAGGGCTAAGTACCTGTGCTTGCTCAGAGGCCGCACGCCATTCCCCATTTCCAGCCTCAGGCCCTCCCTCTAGCTGCCTCCTCTAGGGACCCCCTCCCCCCAACACACACACACACACACACACACACACGCACACTGGGGATGTGCCTTCTCACAGCAGCTCAACCACTGAGATGATTTAGGGACTGTGCCCAAACTCCTGCATCCCCAGCCTCTCAAGTTTTTGCTCTGATCCCTGGCACCCCCTGGAGCTGTTCCACCTTTGGAATCTTTCCCATGTGGCAGGAGTGCCTAGCACAGGGGTAGTGACCTAAGTCTGAGCACTGGCGACCCTACAAATCTGTTGTTACAGAAAAACATTTTATTGAGCAGTAAGGGACCCCACTGGGGACAGAAAGGGCTGGCAATAAAGGAGCATGTGAACCTCGGGGCGGGGTGCGTGCTGCTTGACTCTCCATCCTGTTCTTGCTTCAGGGAGCAGGGCTTCCTGGGCCTCTCTGTCCTGCCTCCTGAGACCCCAAGCAGGAGGCTCTTTGCGAAGCCACAGATTGCTGCTTTCAGTTTCAAAAAGCCCAGCTCCCCCCTGGTTTGTGGTGGTGGCCGCTGACAATGGCTCAGGGCAGGAGCCCATGTGGTAGACTGCTAAGGCTTCTCTGCACCCTGTCTCTGCTCCTGCATCCTCCTCTGCTCGCAGAGTGCAGACTTCACTTTCTCCAGCTCACAAAGGGGCCCGTGAGGATTGAGCAGAGGAATGCCAGGTTTTCTTCCAGGCCAGCTTCTGCCCTGGGATGTTCAGGGCAGACTCTCATTTCAAACCTCACTTTCTGAGGCTCCTGGCTTATGGCCATTTAGTGTGCAGGGAGACTCCTGGCTGAGGAAGGCTCAGACAGAACGACGCAGGTTCTAATCTGTGGTAGTGGGCAGTGGTGGGGGGGGGCGGGAGGGGTCACTGCAGGAAGAGGCATTCGCTGTCTTAGGCAGTTAAACCATTGCCCTGTCTTCAGAATGGTTCAGCCAGCAAGATTCTGTGGAGTCCGCCTCCTGGCACCATGCTACAATCGCCGGATTTTGGGTCTGGAGCAACCGAGATCTTCGTCCGACTCTTCCGGAGTGTGCTTTCTCTCGGGAGCACATCTGGGGACTGGCTTCTCGGCTTCCTCCTTTGCTGGCATGGCCAAAGGAGCATCCCCGTCGGCCCGGTAGCCACCAACCAGGCAGTATGTCTCCCCATGCCGGCCCAACTGCGTTTCTCCACACCCTCGGTTAAGGACATGGTAGTGACCAGGTTTAGGAGGAGAAATGGGAGCCACAGCTGCTGCAAAGAAAATCAGAACTGATCAGTTACTTCTGCTGTACACAGTCTCCTGCCAGAATTTCCCTCTCTCATGTCTCTCCCAGTTTCTGGCTGAAGACCTTTAATCTACTTGACATCCAAAACACAGACTTGGCCCATCACCTCTATGAGTCCCTAGAGAAGGGACACTGGCTGCAAAAGCAATTCCTAGAGCCTACGGCTGCATCAGGTGAGGCAGTCTCTTCACCGTTGCCAGGGAAAACAGTAGAACCCGAAAGAAATTGCAATCATGATCCTCTCCATCTCTCCCTTCCACAACAGAGAAAACATTTCTTGCAGTGTGTCACTTCTGAGGCTTTAATGGAAACGTCTTTCAAGTTTTGGAAAAAGATAATCTAATATAAATTGGTTAAGGACCCCTCCCACCTTGGCAACCCCTCTTGGGCCCCATTTATAATGCCTGTTACAACCACACTGAACTCTAGCCCTCTGATACTTTTATCTAGATTAGAACAAGGCCAAATACTGAGGCACAGTGATCAGGAGACTCAGAACCGGGTTCTGGGTACCAAGTGTAGGCTCACATCCACCCAGCCTCCTGGGACACCATCTGCTCAGCCCTCCAGTCTCAGTAGCACTTCATCACCCCCCTTGGTCCTTCCGGTCTTCCCATGAATAGGGCACCACCCTCTCCCCTAGTACTCAGCAGCTCAGTATGGGATGTGTCTGAGGGGACCGATATAGATGTGTACATGGCAGCACAGAGGCGCCTGGGTTTGAAGGTGCGGTTCAGGAGTGGCCGTCTTCCTCAAACTGCTCCGTTTACCATCTGCCAACAAAAACGCGCTTGTCTTTTGCTAAGAGGCCAATCAGGAAAGGGTCTGAATGGAAGCATCCTGTAGCCCAAAGCGGAAGGCAACATTTATAAAGATCAGAAGCTTCCTGAACACTAGTTCAGGGATGACCTTTCACTTGTCCTCAGCAGTGAGCACTGTGGGACCCTGAAGGTGTCCCAGGTCACTGGTATTACTTACAGCTGGGAAAGCGCTGAGGTTTACATAGTGGGCAAGCCCCACAGGAACATGTGGCAGCCAGGTGAGGTTGTGTGTACACCATGCCTCTTCTACAGATGCCCGGTCTCGGTGTACCTGCTGCACTGCCCAGCCAGGGAACAGAGCACTGGTTTGAGTAAATATAGACGATCCGGTCAGACATTCTCTCTCAGACAACCAAAGAGATTGGTATCTGGTGGAGAACTGGTAGGGAAGTTTCTCTGAGGGCAGCACGTTTCCATAGTTATGCTGCCATGGAAACTGTGAGAAGGCCTGTGAGGTCATCACTACCCAGTGAGGTCATAATAAGGAACCTGTGACTTGCGGTCAGGCTTCAGGAGGAGGGGCAGTTTTGTGGAGGAGAGCAGGGTGGAGGCAAAGGTACTCTGCCTGGCCCCTCACACCTGGGCCTCCCCACCCATGCCCTAGTCTAGTAGACACCCCACGTGGGGCATGCAGTTGGGCTGGTACAGCCCCAGGGGCCCCAGGAGGGCAAGAGAGACCCACATTCTAAAACTGGCTTGAGAGGCAAGATTAACGTTAAGAGACAGCTAGGTTGTATGGCACTGACCCTGAGAGGCAGAGAATTGTGTGGACTGGAATCAGGGAAGGCTCCTTGGCAGTGGGCCTGAAGGACAAGTGAGATTTGGACCCATGGGGAAGAGAGGGAAGACATTCCAGTTTGGGAGAATACAAGCAAAGACACACTCTTCTCGACCTTGTCCTGCCCCAAATATAAATTCATAGAACCCTCACATTTTTACACCTGAGGGCTTAGAAAAACCAAGATGTTAAGGAGCCTACCCAGTGTTACACAGCTAGTGAAGAGGGGTTCTGCTCAATGGTTACGTTCATGTCGGGGCTCCGGATTTACAGCTGATAGGAATGTGAGGACGAGCTCATGCCGTTTCAAACATTTCCAAGTGATACTGAGAGAGATGTTAAAGGTGCAAAATGAGGGTGCTGAATGACCTCACAAAGTGGGAATGGTGGGCCCATTTTAATATGAAATTCAAAACAAATTCATGACAAAAGGACATAATACAAAATGACAATCATTACACTCCCCTCTCCCCTAGAAGTAAAAATCATTATAATCCTCTCTCTCTCCACCATGAAAGGATGAGATAAAGGCTCAGCAGCAGCCCCCGTGAAAATCATGGTCAAAACTGTGAAGAGGGTTTAGTAAGACAACTTGGTCTGACTCAGAGAAGGAAAGAGACAACTCTGCCCTTAGCCTGATCAGGCCCACAGGAAGGAACCACATTTGGGCAGCTTTTGATAGTGTGGCAATGAGAGAGAACCTTCTTTAGGAGGGGACTCCCTGTTGCCGACCTTGAAAAAGCAAAGATGGGACCTTCGTTTACTGGGGCTGTTGCAGAGGGGATGTGCCCAGGAGGTAGAGACTGCTTGGACTACCCTTTTAGAGGTTGGGCCACCCTGGTTGAGAACCACAGCACCTTCTATCCCTAAACTGCTTGAATCAGTGGGTGCCCGTTAGGACAGACGAAGTCAGGCCTCATTGGAGCAGACTGCCTTTGGGAGTGGTAGAAGGTAAAATGTGAAGGGGAATGCTTGCTCTGGCGGAGGTTTGTCACGGCAGGTGGGCCAGCATGAGACCATTCAGAATCTCCGAGGCTCCGGAGATTACTTGGCTGGGAGCATCCCTCTGATGTGGTGTGGGGACTCCTACCTTAACAGGACCTGGCTGGGCATCTGGGGGAGGCAGAATAAACGGTTTATTAACTTAAGAGCGAGAGAATCACCTGGGGGGTTCCACCAAACCACTTAAAAAGCCTTGTACCTGGATTCTTGAGCCAACCCTCAGAAAACTTATCTAGATCTGGAGTAGGGCTCAGGAAGCTGCACTTTTAATAAGCTTCCTGGGCAGTCCCACCACAGTGGTCCATGGATAGACAGACCAAATTATTGTGTATTCTCGGTTGCTTTTGGGAGTCAAAGTGGGCAATATTAAAAACTGCAGCAGGCATATGTATAAACAGGGAATATTCAAGGCAAGCAGAGGTGTGTAGTTATTCTATGCATGAATCAGATTTGAGAAAAGCTAGCCTGGTGGTTAAAGAACACAACCCTGAGGACAGACAAACCAGATTCTTTCCTACTGACTTGTGTGATTTTGACCAAGTTCTTTTATCCTTCTGACTGTTTCTTCATATGGAAAAGAGCTATGACTGTACATTTAGCACAATATTCTCTTTCGGCAAAGGTTGCTCTGGGTCCATTTGTGTTCTCTGCAACTTAACCCTTTCCAGTGCGCAAGCATTTTTAAGTTGTTTGGTGAAGTATTACATTTGACTTTCAACAGTTCATTACTTTGGGCAAAGCTTATATAATGCTGCAGAGACTAGAACCTATGCAGAAATAGTGAGAGGATGTTATAAGCTTATTCTGCTGGTTTATAAAAAAGTTTAACCTTTTCTTCTCTTCCTCCACCTGCCACCAAGAGACGAGAAAGAAGGCAGAGCCTGGAAATGCACACCAAGCAATATTTCTGTGTCAGTTTGCCTTTTATTCCTCTGCCAGTACTTCCCAGAGAGATTTCACCAAAAGTGCCTAAGCTTGCCATGGCCATTGTTGTGAAGAAAATTTCTCTTTATTGCTAGTCACATCCCCTTTTCCTTCTCCTGGAGGCTTAATGGATGTTTGGGGGCAGGAAACAAAATTTAAACTAAAACATCAATTGAAAGAGCCTTCGTCCTAAGTGTGGTAGTTTGGAGTGTGAATCTTCTCAGGGTCTACTGAATTCTGCCCCAGTGGAAACTTATTAAGGGGCACCCATAGAAACATCGCTTATTGTTAGAAACCATGACATAATACAGAGCCAAGATCGACATTCTTCTTCACGTGAAAGACTACAGAGAGCCAAGCTCAGTAGTTCACCCTCAAGTGTTGGCCAGCAACTTATCTTTTGAAGCCAGACAGCAGCCCGAGTCTTCAGAAGGTGACTAGGCAGCCCAGAGCACCCTACTGACAAGTGTGTGTGCTCACCCATCCAGCACAGAGGGAAAGGTCCCTGTTATGGCATCATATATAGGCCTGCTGCAATAAGGTTTGCCGGTGCAAAGGCTCTCTCACTGAGGACCCCAGTCCTGGAAGGCTTCTCCTCTGGCGAGCTGCCAGTTCAATCTTCTGAGCCAGGCTCACGTCCCAGGGATGGGTCACAAAGCTGACGACGGTGCCTGGCACCTCGCCCCCCACCCGGCCCACCCTCCCTGCTCTGTGGATGTAGTCTTGCAGGGTGAGAGGGAAATCATAATTGATGACTAGCTCCACCTGGGTGCTGTCCAGGCCCTGAGAGGCGATGTCTGTGCAGAGAAGAATGTCTCGGGAGCCCTTCTGGAAGGACTGGAAGATGCCTGCTCTCATTGAGGCTGGCATTTGTCCCTGCAGTCTTAAGTGTTGGATTTTGTGGTCATCCAGAATATATACCCCAGCCAGTTCACAGCGCTGTAGCAATTACAGAACACCAGAACAGTTCCTGCGGCGCCAGTCCTATATGCTCTGTCATGCTGCCTAAGGATCTGTACCAACCCAGTCACCTTCTCTGTTCCCTTCAGCCTCATGAATGTCTGTCTGACATGAGGCATGATGCAGTGGAGCTTGTCACTGGTAACGGGGGTTAGAGAGTCTAAGCTGGCAACTTTACTCAGCAGCTGGCCTATACCTTCGGGAAATGTGGCACCCACCAGCACTAACTGAGCTTTGGGACTGAAGGGGTCTTTTATGTCAGCTGAGCCTTCTGCTATATGGCTCCCCTCCAAGATGTAATCCACCAGTTCCAGGAAGCTTTCATCCAACAGCGTGTCTGCATCATCCAACACCAAGAAGGAGAGCTGCTCCAGGCTGATCATCAGTTGAGTTTTCAGGGCCTTCCACAGAGCCCCCGGAGTGGCTACCAGAATATCTGCTGGAGGTTGTTTGGACAGTTGCAGCCGGATCCTCCTCATGCCATGGCCTCCCCCTAACTCCCGCACCTGGAGGTCCAAGGAGCTGCCCAAGGCCTGGGCCACGGCACGCACCAGTTTGGCTAATTCTCGAGAAAGCACAAGAACCAGGCCTCGAGGAGCAGGGATACGACAGGGGTCCAGGCTTGGCTGGCCCAACAGCCGTTGAAGGAGAGGTAGCATGTAGCTGAGAGTTTTGCCACTGCCGGTTTCTGCGGCGCAGAGAATGTGGCGGCCGCGAAGAAGTGGGGGAATGGTACTCGACTGCACGTTTGTGGGCCGAACAACTTCGGGAGCAGCCTCCTGTAGCGCGCTCAGAACGGGGAGCTCCAGACACAATTCAGTGCAGCTGCCCTTGGGCGAAAGGTTCCGCAGCGCTGGAGCCTCATGTTGCGCGCACTCGATGGAGAAATGGTCCGCGTGGGTGCACCGATTCCTCCAGCCCCACGAAGAGAGTGGCACGGGTTCCAAGAGCCTAGCGTGAGGTGAGCCGGCTGGTTCAAGTCGGGTCGCCGCACTGACATCAGCGTCAGCCCAGGACGCGGCAGCATCAGCCGCGGGGGGGCTACGCTGGCCGCTATGCCGCTCTTCCTGCTGCCGCTGTAGAGCCCGCGGGATGCGCACCACGGGCAGGGGCTCGTTGGGACCGCGGACCATCAGGTCCCGGCGAGGCGCCAGAAGCAACCGAGCCGCGAGCGACAACAGCCGCAGCCGCCGTGCCAGAGCCATACACCCCTTGTTGCGGGAGAGGCGCACGACAGTGACGTCACCGGCGCGCCAAGGCCTCGCGGACGGTGGCCGGCGCGGCTCAGTAAGGCCCGCGGACTCGGCGAACTGTGTGGAAGGAGCGGGATGTGTAGAGCTCAGCAGCGGCGAGGTGTGTAGGTCCGAACCGGGGATGGTGACTCCAGACCCCCGCCAACCTTGGGGAAGGGTGCGCGACGGAGGCAGGACCGGGGTCCGGCGATACGCGGCGATGGGGCCCTGGCATTACGAACCAGGAGGGCGGAGGGCTTCTGGCGATCCGATGTCCGATCCCTGCCGTGCTCTTTTGTCGCCCTCACAGCTCCTGTCATGGCTTGGCCAGTTCGGGTCTCCCCCCGTGACTTATGATGAGGGTGCGGCGATGTTTTCCCAGATGTGGTCCCCGTGTAAGGTCTTTGAATACAAGTATTTATTGAGAGTCTGAGTGAATGGGTCAGGCCTGGGGGCCGAGACCAGGAGTCCGGAGTCGTAGGTCCAGGCTCACCCTTCCCTTAGAGCTCCCCAGAGAGCTGAGGGCCCCGAGGGCAAGCTGATGGCTTTCAGCGTATCTTCTCTTCAGTCAAGAGAACTCATCTCTTGGTACTTTTCCCCTTTCTTTTCAGCTGAGGTTCATTCTCCCCTCCCTTGTCACCCTTTCCAAATTCTCATCCTGAACTCACTGCTTTCTTGGGTAGTTCACCTCCAACGGTTTTCCAGTCAGATACCTCAATTCCGTAAACAGCAGAGAGGAGGGTCCTGCTACAGGTTTGTGTCTTGTCTCACAAAGCCGCGGTCAGGCAGAATATTTTACTTTAATTCAGTTGTTCAGGTTGCCAAAAAGCCTTAGACAACAGGTACTTCCTGAACGGATACCGAAAATGGGTGTCCGATCATTTCTGTAATTTCCAGTGTCTTGGGTAGGAGATAAGGTAAACGTGGATTAATCACCTGGGAGGTTCTTAACATCTGGCGAAAGAGTTTTACTTTCATCAGATACCGTTACAGAGATAAATACTATCAAATTTCAAATAGCATTTTGATACACGATAGACGTTCTGGAGAGTTGGATGCTAAGCCAGCAGAGGAGAGGGTTTTGAGTCCTCATGGGTGAACAGAGTCATTGGAAAGAGCAGTGGCTCTTGAGTGAGGGTGATTTTGCCATCACCCGTCCTCCAGAACGTTTGACAATGGCTGGAGACATTTTTCTTTGTCACATCCGGGGTGTGGGGGCGGGTGGGGCGGTGCTGCAGACATCGAGTGGGTAGTGGCCAGGATGCTACTACATATCGTACAAGGCATAGGACAGCCCTCCCCACCACCCCAAAAGAATTATCTGGCCCAAAATGTCAATAGTGTGCTATGGAGAAACCTTGGATAGAGGCTGAGGACTGAAGAGAGGCTGAGGTTCTCACATGTACTCTCCCTTCAGGTTGTCAGTCACATTTGCCAGACCCTTGTGTGGCCCTGCCCCTTTCCTAGAATCTGTAGCAGGCACACTGATGCCATTGCTTGTCACGGCCTTGGGATGAGAAAACCTTGGGGGCTCCTCAAAGTCATAAACACAGGAAGGAAGGAGTGATTTAGGAGGGTGACGTGGGAGAAGAGAGCTTTAGGCAGAACAAAATTGTCCTCATGTGTTTGGGAAATGTGCCAGGTGGAAAAGAGATGAGGTGTGCCATGGGGTGTACCATTGCAGAAGGCAGACTGGGACTGATGCGTGACAGGGAGTCAGATTCTGAACTTGATATAGACTGCTGTAGCAACTAGAAGTGCCTAGACCTGTCTAGACAGTGCTGGGTTTCCTGTCACTGCAAAGTTCATGTATAGGCTGATGACCAGTGACTGGTGATATGCAAGAGGGGATTTCATATAAAGGATGCTCTAAGATATTGTGATTCTACACCACTTTTGCGATTCTTTCCCAGAACTCGGAGCTCCTCGTTCGTTAGCTGAAGAGCTCCTTGGATGTCTGCTCTGACAAGTTTCATCCATTTACATGTGCCACTCATTTTTCAGGTACAAAACGAAGAATCGCTTTGCACAAAGCCAGAAGGGATACGCTGAAAGAACGATCAGAAAAGAATAATACATAGGTAAGCATTTACATTGACTTTCTCCACATAGTTGAGACAGGGTAGCTGGTTAGTGGCTGCTTTCTCGTGCTCGAGCCCTTACAAAGTGAATCTCCTCAGCATGTCATAGAGGTTGGAGCCTGTCTGAGCCTGTGTGTCTCTGCCCGTGGCCCCTAGTTTCTTCGTGTCATTGCTTTAGATACTGTGTAAGGCGCTTCTCTTTTCCTCCGATCACAGCAGACATTGAGTAACCTCTAGTTCTGACTGAGATGCATATTTCACATTATAGTACTTTGAAATGAGAAAGGTTTACCTATTGTGGAAACAAATGTAGGCTCCTGGGAATGTTAGTGTCACATGGTAATGTTTTTCCCAGGGCTGCCATGGTAACTGACGTTGCCTGGTTACTCCCTAAGTTTTGAAAAGAATGTCTCCTTGGATCTCAGGTGATAGTGGTACATTCCTTCCTTCATTTATTCATTCAGTATATATTTTCTGAGCACCATGTATGTCCCAGGTACTTTTCATATGGACAGTGAATGAAACAGACAAAATTCCTGCCCTAGTGAAGTGTATATTCTGATTAAAATGGGGTGAGGCCTGGCCATTGGTAGTTTTAAAAATCTCTCCAGATGATTCTAATGTACAGCTAGGTTTGAGAATCACAGTTATAAGTGAAGCACGTTGGGAATTGCAAAGGCATTGCAGAAATAAAAAGTGGCTGGCTATTCGTATTCCTTCGCTATTCCTGCATTCTCCTGCCTGCATCCGGACTGTTGTACAAGTGCCGATCATTTTCTTTTCAGCCCTTTTCGCTCTTTGCCTAGACCCTTTATCCCTCTTTCTAACCTAACACCCTACCTACCTCCTTCTGGTCTTCCAACCTCCAGTCCATCATCTGTTTGGGATTTGTCCTAAAGTTGGTGGGAAGCCATTGCAGGGTATAAACAGGGAAGTGGTGTTAGCAGAGATGCCTTTTTCAGACACCGTACTGGCTATTGTAAGAGAATGGATAGGAGGGGGCGGGAGAAGATTTGGGGAGACTCATTAGGAGACTGGCTTTGTGCCCAGTGGTGGCCTTGGAGGTGGAGTAAAGCAGGCACGTTAGAGTCATATTTGGAAGGTTAGTGATGGCTTGGAGGCGAATAGGAGTAAGCGATGAATTGGATGTGGGGAATGTGGGTTAATGGTGTGTAATTGGGTAAATGGAGGTGCTACTTACTGAAATGGGAAAAATTTTCTCCTCACATATTGGCCTGATAAACACCTTCTCACCCTTTAGACCTTGAATCAGAGATCCTTTCTTTTTTTATTTTAATATATTTTATTTTATTTCATTTTTATTTGGGCTGCGGTGCCGGCTTTCAGGACCTTAGTTCCCCAACCAGGGATTGAACCCAGGCCCCCTGAACTGGAGGCACAGGGTCCTAACCAGAGGACCACCGGGGAATTCCCAGCAGAGATTTTTTTCTTTTTTTTTTTTTTTTTAAATATAAGCTTTAATTAATCAATTTTTGGTCACGTTGGGTCTTCGTTGCCGCGCGTGGGCTTTCTGTCGTTGCGGCGAGGAGGGGCTACCCTTCGTCGTGGGGCACGGGCTTCTCACTTGCAGGGGCTTCTCTTGTTGCGGAGCACGGGCTCTATGTGCGTGGGCTTCAGAAGTTGTGGCGCACGGGCTCAGTAGAGGTGGCTCGTGGGCTTAGTTGCTCCGAGGCATGCGGGATCTTCCTGGAGCAGGGAGCAAACCCGTGTCCCCTGCATTGGCAGGTGGATTCTTGTTTTTGTTTTTGTTTTGTTTTGTTTTAAGCATATTTATTGGAGTATAATTGCTTTACAATGGTGTGTTAGTTTCTGCTGTATAACAAAGTGAATCAGCTCTATGCATACGTATATCCCCATATGCCCTCCCTCTCGAGTCTGCCTCCACCCTCCTAATCCCACCCCTCTAGGTGGTGGCAAGGCACTGAGCTGATCTCCCTTTGCGATGCCGCTGCTTCCCACTACCTAGCTGTTTTACATTTGGTATTGTATATATGTCAGCGCTACTCTATTACTTCATCGCCGCTTACCCTTCCCCCTCCCCGCGTCCTCAAGTCCATTCCCTACGTCTGCGTCTTTATTCCTGTCCTGCCCCTAGCTTCATCAGAACTATTATATTTTTTTAGATTCCATACATATGTGTTAGCGTACGGTATGTGTTTTTCTTTCTGACTTACTTCACTCTGTATGACAGACTCTAGGTCTATCCACCTCAGTACAAGTAACTCAATTTCGTTTCTTTTTAAGGCTGAGTAATATTCCATTGTATATATGTGCCACATCTTCTTATCTATTCGTCTGTCGATGGACACTTGGGTTGCTTCCATGTCCTGGCTATTGTAAATAGTGCTGGCTGGCGGATTCTGAGCCGCTGCGCCACCAGGGAAGTCCACAGAGATTATTTTTTGAGGGAGGCCCTCCTCAACCCCCATCAGTCTCTTCGCTGCTGAGCTAGACTCCTACAGCCTTACGTAAGTGCTCCATCACAGCACCGTGCACACTTTTATTTTCACACATATCTGTAAGTTCCCTTTCTATAACCCTCTGTCCTATTGAACCTTACCCTCCTGCCTCATCTTTCTGTCTCTAGTGCCTAGCAGTGCTTGGCGTATCTTAGGGGCTCAGTAAGTGTCCGCTGAATAAATAATTGGAGACAGAGTACGAGGCTTAGGAAGGTTGATCAAGGCTTTGTCTTCTACACGTGGAGTAGGAGATGCCCTTAACACATCCGAGTGGGGATGTGTTTTGAGCAGTTGGTGGGAGGTTGGGATGCCTTTGGAGATGATCGTGGCCAGTAGTTTATACCATGGGAGTGAATAAATTTGTGGGGCAGGATGTGTGAAATTAGCAGGGAAGAGGGCCCACGACTGAGGAGCAACCTCAACATGTGAGGGCAGGAGTTGAAACCAGGAAAAGAGACTGCAAAGCAGGGGTAGAGAGAAAAACTGGGAGAGTGTGCGGTCGATGAACCCAGGGAGGAGAGAGAGCGAGCAAGAGGGGAGGCTTCACCGTGCCACGTGCTGCTAGCAGAACACGACTGAGGACAGGTCAGTGTCTCGTAGACTGAGCCACTTCGAGGTAATTGGTGACTTGAATCAGAGCAGTTTTGGGAGAGTGGCAGAGGGGGAGGGCATGCCGGAGTGGGCTGAGGAGTACAAAGGTGTAGTACCTCTGAGAAGAGCATCCTTGGCAAGCTTTGTGGTTTTGAGGAGGGACCGAGTTTGCTTAGAATAAATGAATTAACAGTTATCTCTGGGCCACGGGATTTGGATTTTCTTCGTTTTACTCCTGTTGCTCTACCTTCAAAATATTTTTAGAATGTGACCACGTCTCGCCACCTCCCCTACTATCTCTCCGTCCTGAGCCACCATCATCTCTGACATCGGTGGCAGAAGAGCCTTCTGATGACCTGCCAGTGTCTACCGTGGCCCCCACAGTCTGTTTTTCATACAGCAGTCGGCGTGATCATGGGGAAGGTGATCCGTCACGCCACTCCTCTCCTTAAAAGCCTTCACTGGCTCCTATCGTGAAGCGCTGACACAGCCCGCAGAGCGTCCGACAAGGCCATTCGGGGTCCGACCGCTGTGTCCTACCTGCTCGCTGCTCTCCATCCATTGTGTATCTGACTTCCGTTACCCTCTTCTCCTTTCTGTGGCCTCCTTCCTGTTCTTCTCACACACCAGACAAGCTCCTGCCCCAGGGTCTTTGCACCGGCCCTTACCTCTCCTGCACGCTCTTCCATTAGATACGAACTTGGCTAACTCAGATCTCTGCTCAGATGTCACCTGCTCATTGAAGTTTATCTGGGCTCCTTCCTCTATTTAAAATTTTAACCTACGGGGATGAGGTGGCGGGGGGGGAATGGGTGCGGGTGGTCAGAGGATACAAACTCCCAGTTACGAGACAAATATGTTCTGGGATGTAATGTGCAGCATGGCAACTATGGTTAACAATACTGTATTGTATCTGTTTTCATTTTATTTATTTGTTTACTTTTGGCTGTGTTGGGTCTTCGTTGCTGCACATGGGCTTTCTCTAGTTGCGGTGAGTGGGGGCTCCTCTTCGTTGCGGTGCACCGGCTTCTCATTGTGGTGGCTTCTTTTGTTGGGGGCCACCGGCTCTAGGCGCGTGGGCTTCAGTAGTTGTGGCACGTGAGCTCAGTCGTTGTGGCAGCGGCCCAGGTCGCGCCAGCACCGGCCGCGGGGGGGCTCCGCTGCCCACTCTGCCGCTCTTCCTGCCGCCGCTGTAGAGCCCGCAGGATGCGCACCACGGGCAGGGGCTCGATGGGACCGCAGACCGTCAGGTCCCGGCGAGGCGCCAGAAGCAACCGAGCCGCGAGCGACAACAGCCGCAGCCGCCGTGCCAGAGCCATACACCCCTTGTTGCGGGAGAGGCGCACGACAGTGACGTCACCGGCGCGCCAAGGCCTCGCGGACGGTGGCCGGCGCGGCTCAGTAAGGCCCGCGGACTCGGCGAACTGTGTGGAAGGAGCGGGATCTGTAGAGCTCAGCAGCGGCGAGGTGTGTAGGTCCGAACCGGGGATGGTGACTCCAGACCCCCCGCCAACCTTGGGGAAGGGTGCGCGGCGGAGGCAGGACCGGGGTCCGGCGGTGCACGGCGATGGGGCCCTGGCATTACGAACCAGGAGGGCGGAGGGCTTCTGGCGATCCGATGTCCGATCCCTGCCGTGCTCTTTTGTCGCCCTCACAGCTCCTGTCATGGCTTGGCCAGTTCGGGTCTCCCCCTGTGACTTATGATGAGGGTGCGGCGATGTTTTCCCAGATGTGGTCCCCGTGTAAGGTCTTTGAATACAAGTATTTATTGAGAGTCTGAGTGAATGGGTCAGGCCTGGGGGCCGAGACCAGGAGTCCGGAGTCGTAGGTCCAGGCTCACCCTTCCCTTAGAGCTCCCCAGAGAGCTGAGGGCCCCGAGGGCAAGCTGATGGCTTTCAGCGTATCTTCTCTTCAGTCAAGAGAACTCATCTCTTGGTACTTTTCCCCTTTCTTTTCAGCTGAGGTTCATTCTCCCCTCCCTTGTCACCCTTTCCAAATTCTCATCCTGAACTCACTGCTTTCTTGGGTAGTTCACCTCCAACGGTTTTCCAGTCAGATACCTCAATTCCGTAAACAGCAGAGAGGAGGGTCCTGCTACAGGTTTGTGTCTTGTCTCACAAAGCCGCGGTCAGGCAGAATATTTTACTTTAATTCAGTTGTTCAGGTTGCCAAAAAGCCTTAGACAACAGGTACTTCCTGAACGGATACCGAAAATGGGTGTCCGATCATTTCTGTAATTTCCAGTGTCTTGGGTAGGAGATAAGGTAAACGTGGATTAATCACCTGGGAGGTTCTTAACATCTGGCGAAAGAGTTTTACTTTCATCAGATACCGTTACAGAGATAAATACTATCAAATTTCAAATAGCATTTTGATACACGATAGACGTTCTGGAGAGTTGGATGCTAAGCCAGCAGAGGAGAGGGTTTTGAGTCCTCATGGGTGAACAGAGTCATTGGAAAGAGCAGTGGCTCTTGAGTGAGGGTGATTTTGCCATCACCCGTCCTCCAGAACGTTTGACAATGGCTGGAGACATTTTTCTTTGTCACATCCGGGGTGTGGGGGCGGGTGGGGCGGTGCTGCAGACATCGAGTGGGTAGTGGCCAGGATGCTACTACATATCGTACAAGGCATAGGACAGCCCTCCCCACCACCCCAAAAGAATTATCTGGCCCAAAATGTCAATAGCGTGCTATGGAGAAACCTTGGATAGAGGCTGAGGACTGAAGAGAGGCTGAGGTTCTCACATGTACTCTCCCTTCAGGTTGTCAGTCACATTTGCCAGACCCTTGTGTGGCCCTGCCCCTTTCCCAGAATCTGTAGCAGGCACACTGATGCCATTGCTTGTCATGGCCTTGGGATGAGAAAACCTTGGGGGCTCCTCAAAGTCATAAACACAGGAAGGAAGGAGTGATTTAGGAGGGTGACGTGGGAGAAGAGAGCTTTAGGCAGAACAAAATTGTCCTCATGTGTTTGGGAAATGTGCCAGATGGAAAAGAGATGAGGTGTGCCATGGGGTGTACCATTGCAGAAGGCAGACTGGGACTGATGCGTGACAGGGAGTCCGATTCTGAATTTGATATAGACTGCTGTAGCAACTAGAAGTGCCTAGACCTGTCTAGACAGTGCTGGGTTTTCTGTCACTGCAAAGTTCATGTATAGGCTGATGACCAGTGACTGGTGATATGCAAGAGGGGATTTCATATAAAGGATGCTCTAAGATATTGTGATTCTACACTACTTTTACGATTCTTTCCCAGAACTCGGAGCTCCTCGTTCGTTAGCTGAAGAGCTCCTTGGATGTCTGCTCTGACAAGTTTCATCCATTTACATGTGCCACTCATTTTTCAGGTACAAAACGAAGAATCGCTTTGCACAAAGCCAGAAGGGATACGCTGAAAGAACGATCAGAAAAGAATAATACATAGGTAAGCATTTACATTGACTTTCTCCACATAGTTGAGACAGGGTAGCTGGTTAGTGGCTGCTTTCTCGTGCTCGAGCCCTTACAAAGTGAATCTCCTCAGCATGTCATAGAGGTTGGAGCCTGTCTGAGCCTGTGTGTCTCTGCCCGTGGCCCCTAGTTTCTTCGTGTCATTGCTTTAGATACTGTGTAAGGCGCTTCTCTTTTCCTCCGATCACAGCAGACATTGAGTAACCTCTAGTTCTGACTGAGATGCATATTTCACATTATAGTACTTTGAAATGAGAAAGGTTTACCTATTGTGGAAACAAATGTAGGCTCCTGGGAATGTTAGTGTCACATGGTAATGTTTTTCCCAGGGCTGCCATGGTAACTGACGTTGCCTGGTTACTCCCTACGTTTTCCATTCGACGCAGCAGGCCCACCGCTAGGCCTCTCACCTGAGAAGTCCAGAATTGGGAACACACAGGCTGTATCAGTTGCACTGCGGCCTTATTCACAATAGCCAAGATGGTGAAGCAACCAAAATGTCCATCAACAGGTGAATGGATAAAGAAGAAGAGGTCCATGTACACAGTGGAATATTCACCATGGAGAACAATGAAACACTGCTCTTTGAGGCACCACAGATGAGCATAGAGATAATCATGGAACATGAGGTAAGTTGGAAATCAAAAGACCTATATCCTATGATATTACTTATAGGCGTTATCTGATAACTGACACACAGGAAAATATTTCCACAGAGAAAGACACTCACAGATGTAGGAAAAAACTATACTTATCTAAAAGGAAAGGTGGGAGGAATGGATAAATTAAGATCAGTGTTACATATACCAATACATATTATATACATGTGTCACAAAGACCGACCATATAGCAAGGGAGGTCTACGGAACACTGTGTAATATTTTGCATGGGCAGAGGATCTGTATATGAATAGATATATATAATGTACAAATGAGCCAGATTGTGTACAGCTAGGGCAAACAATATTCTAATAATTACCCCGATTACAAAAATTAAGACAACCAACAAGAAGTAATGAGACATAAACGTATGGGGGTTTCTCCTGGCACATTCCATTCTAATTTACAACCTAGGAACACGACTTCCAGAAAGGCTCTGCTGCCCTATTACCCAGATTGGGGAATGGAGAAATGCTGCCTCCTTGTGACCGTTTCAACCAACAGCAGCTTTAAACCCACTGCTAATGGTCACTAACTATTCACCAATCTTGCCAGTTCTGTAATGACACCTGTCCACCAAAATAATCCTGGGGTCGAAAATTGAATAAGAAATTGAAAAGAGGGCAACCTTCCAAGAGGACAATTTGAAAAGGTTTATCGTATGCATACTTTTTTCTCCTTTTTTTAAAAACACAAACAAAAAAAGCTTGGAAAAATGATGAGTTTTAGGAATTTATAAAGACATGCAAACCCAAATTACAAAAACCTATCAGCTCACAGCAGTCAGAATGGCCATTAACAAAATGCTGCAAGCAATAAATGCTGAAGCGATTGTGGAGAAGTGTGTACCCTCCGTTCTAAGGGGGACGTGGTAAGAGCCACTAATGAAAACACAATGGAGGTGCTTTGAAAAGGGAAACATTGCACTACCAGGCAATCAATCATACCCACTGCTGGACCTGTCACCTGAACAAATGAGAATCAAAACCTCACAGACAGGCAATTCTGCACTCCAGCAATACTTACCATAGCCAACACTTGGAAGCAACGAAAATGTCCATCAACAGAGGAGTGCACCAAGAAGCAGTGGTCCATGTACACAATGGAATATTACTCCAATAAAAAGTGTAAATTAAATTTAAAATGAAATATAAGTAAGGAGACAGAAGCAATTGGGAGTTTATGCGGGCACATTTCTCTCTAATTTATAACCGAGGAACACCACTGGCAGGAAGGTCTGTTTCCCTAGTACCAGCATGGGGAACGTAGAAAGGCTGCCACACTCTGGCCGTTACCTGCAAAAGCAGCTTAAAACCTGTGCTAATGGTCACTTCATGTGAACAACTACTGCATGGCTGTAAATGAGACCTGCCCACAAAATGCCTTGAGGGAGGTAATGGCCAAAAAATTGCAAAATGTGACTCATACTTTAAGAAAAGACTTTGAAGAGCTAAGCTGTAATCACAGTTTGAAAAATAAAATGGACATGCCTTAAAGCTTAATTTCAACGGATTATGAGACACACGCAAATTCAGCTACAAAGAGGTTTCAGCTGGTACACCTCAGAATAACCATCAGCAAGAAACCTATAAACAATAAATGCTGAAGTGTTTGTGGAGAAATGCATAACCTCAACTTTCAGTTGGACGTACCCTTGAAAGATCCACTAATGAGAACAGAATGGAGATGCCTTTAAAAGGTACACATTGAGCTACAATATCATTCAGCAGGCCCATTCCTGGACCTGTAACCAAAGAAGACAGAATTGGAAAGGCACAGGAAGGCAAATGTGCACTGCACAGTATTACAATAGCCAAGATATGGAAGTAACCAAAAAGTCCAGCAACAGATGAGTGGACAAAGAAGAACTGGTACAAGTACAGACAAAATATTAGCCAAGGAACAAAAAAGGACACATTGCCCTGTGCAGCACCACAGATGATTCTAGATGTAATCACACAACCTGGAGTAAGAAAGAGAAAGACACATATCCTATGATATCACTTATAGGTGTTACCTAAAAATTGATACCAGTGAAGATATTCCCACAGAGAAGGGCTATCAGAGATTCATTAAACAAATTTATGGTTCACCAATGGAAAGGTGTGAGGATTGGATACATTAGGATATTGGGGTTAACAGACGTATACAAACACAGGTGAAATATATAATCACCAAAGACCTACGGAATACCAAGAGAAGACTACTCAACATTCTGTTATAACGTACATGGGATAAGGATCCCAGGAAGAATAGACATATGTTTATGTGTAAAAGAACCATATCTTGCACACCTACAACAAGCCAAACGTTGTAATCAAACTTGCTGTAATAAAAAATAAAAAATTAAATTAAAAACACGAACAAGAAGTAGTGAGACAAACTTGAGGGGCTTTCTCCTGGCACATTCCGTTCTAAATTCCAATCTAGAACACGACTTCCATTGAGGCTCTGTTGCCCTAGTAACCAGATTTGGTAAGGGAGAACTGCTGCCACCTTGTGGCCGTTTCACACAACTGCAGCTTTAATCCCAGCGCTAATGGTCAGTGGATATTCAAAATCATTGCAGGCCTGTAAATGACACCTGCCCTGAAAACAAATCCTGGGGTCATATATCGACCAAAAAATTCAAAAGACGTCCATATTTCAAAACGACAGTTTCAAGAGGCATAATTTATGCACATTTGGCTTCTGTTTCTTTTCCTGTCTTTTTTTGTTAAAAAAATGGGAATGGAAAAAGGCTGAACATCAGGAATTAATAAAGCCATGCAAGTCCAGTGTACGAAAACGTTCACCTCACAGCCGTCAGAATGATTATCAGCAAAAAAGTCTAAAAGAATAAATGCTGAAGGGGTTTTAGAGAACTGTGTACCCTTTAGCTGCTGGTGGGATGAAACCTGGTAACAGCCAGTAGTGAGACCAGATTGGAGGTGCGTTTAGGGGTAAAAATGGAGTTACCATGTGATCCTGTAGGCCCACTCATGGGGTTATCACCTGATTAGACCAGAATCAAAAAGACACAGGCTGGCAATCCTGCACTGCAGCAACATGTACCATCCCAAGACCTGGAAGAAACCAAAATATCCATCAACAGAAAAATGCACCAAGAAGAAGTCGTCCATGTACACAATGGAATATTAGCCATGAAAAAGCATGGAACAGTGCCGTTGGCACCACTATAGAAGGATCTACAGATAATCACCCAACATGAAGTAAGAAAGAAACCGAAAGACAGACATCCTATGACATCACTTATAGGTGTTACCTAAAAATTGATACCCATGAAATAATTTCCAAGAGAAGGACACACATAGATTCAGAAAACCAAATTATGTTTAACCAAATGGAAAGGTGTAAGGAATGTATGAATTAGGATATGGGGGTTAACAGACATGTACTAATACATATGAAATATATAATCACACAATACCTATGGAATACGAAGAGAGGTCTACTCAACACTCTATAATAACATACACGGGAAAGGATCCAAAGAGGAATAGACAGATACATTGATAGGATGAACCGGAGACTGTACACCTAGGAGAATCTACATTTTTATCAAATTTGCTCTGATAATAAAAATTAAATTTAAAAAACAAACAATAATTTAGGAGATATAAACTCTTGGGGCTTTTCGCTGGCACATTCCACTCTAATTTGCAGCTTACTAACACGATTTCCAGGAAAGCTCTGTTGCCCAAAAACCCAGAGTTGGAAATGTAGAAATGCTGCTGCCTTGTGGCCGTTTCCCACAAGAGCAACTTTAAACCCACAGCTAATGGTCACTTAACATTCACAAGGACTCAGGGCTGTAAAGGACACCTGCCCTAAACAATTGTGCGGAGGTAGGGAGTGGCCAAAAAAATTCAAAACTGGCATATTTTCAAGGAGATAGTATGGAGGGGTAAGTTTTACTCATTTTCAAAAAAGAGGAAAATGGATAAAAGCTCAACATCAGGAATTATTAAGACTCATGCAAGTCTAACCTCCAAAAATTTTCAACTCACACATGTCAACTACCATCAGCAAAAAGTCTACAAGCAATAAATGCTGAAGGGGTTTTAGAGAACACTGTACCCTGTAGCTTCTGGTGAGATGTAAAGTGGTAACAGCAAATAATGAGAAGAGAAAGGAGCTGCGTTTAAACGTAAAAATTGAGCCACCATTCCATTCAGCAGGCCCACTGCTGAGCCTCTCACCTGAGAAGTCCAGAGTCGAGAAGGCACAGGCTTCAACAACCGCACTACAGGAATTTTCACAATAACCAAGACATGGAGGTAACCAAAATGTCCGTCACCAGATGAGTGGAAAAAGAAGGAGTGGTCCATGTACAAAATGGAATATTTGCCATGGAAAACAATGAAACACTGCTCTTTGAGGCACCATAGTTGATCCTGTAGATAATCACAGAACATGAGGTAAGTCGGAAAGCAAAAGACATATCCTATGATACCACTTATAGGCGTTATCTAACAACTGACACAAATGAATATATTTCCACAGAGGAAGACACTCACAGACTTAGAAAATAAACTATGCTTATCTAAAAGGAATGGTGGGGTGAATGGAAAAATTAAGATTAGGGTTACCATACGTGTACCGACCATATAGCAAGGGAGGTCTATGGAACACTCTGCAATAATTTACATGGGAATTGGCTCTGTACGGGAATATATATATATATATATATACATATATACATATATATATATATATATATATATATATATATATATATAAAATGCACAAATGAACCAGATTGTGTACACCTAGGACAAACAATATTCTAATCATTATCCTGATTAAAAAACTAAAACAACGAACAAGAATTAATGTAAGATAAACTTATGGGGGTTTCTCCTGGCACATTCCATTTTAATTTACAACCTAGGCACAGGACTTCCAGAAAGGCTCTGCTGCCCTAGTAACCAGATTTGGGAATGGAAAAATGCTGCCGCCTTGTGGCCGTTTCCCACAACAGCAGCTTTAAACCCAGTGCTAATAATGGTCACTAAATATTCACACTCATTACAGGCCTGTGAATGACACCTGCCCTAAAAAACAATCCTGGGGTCGAAAATTCACCAAAAAATTCAATTTTGACGGCAACCTTACAAGAAGACAATTTCAGGTGGTTAATTGTACTCTCCGGTTTTTTTTTTCACTTTTTAACAGAAATTTTAAAAGGTGTGGACATATGGTAGTATATATAAGTCCATGCAACTCTCTCACTTTGTCCCAGCTTACCCTTCCCCCTACCCGTGTCCTTAACCATATGTAAAACAGATAGCTAGTGGGAAGCATCCACGTAGCACAGGGAGATCAGCTCGGTGCTTTGTGACCACCTAGAGTGTTGGGATAGGGAGGGTGGGAGGGAGGGAGATGCAAGAGGGAGGAGATATGGGGATATATGTATATGTACAGCTGATTCACTTTGTTATAAAGCAGAAACTAACACACCATTGTAAAGCAATTATACTGCAATAAAGATGTTAAAAAAAAGGTGTGGACAAATGCTGAACATTAGGAATAATTAAAGACATGTAAATCCAAATTACAAAAATCCTATCAGCTCACACCAGTCAGAATGGCCATCAGCAAAAATTCTGCAAACAATAAATGCTGAAGGGGTTGTCGAGAAATGCCTACCCTTGGTTCAACGTGGGACATGGTAAGAGCCAGTAAGGAAAACACAAAGGAGGTGCCTTGAAAAGGTAAATACTGAGCTACCATTCAATCAGGCAAACCCACTGCTGGGCCTATCACCTGAGAGGATGAGAATCAAAAAGACACAGGCTGGGCTTCACTGGAGGCACACTGGTTGACAGTCCACCGGCGATGCAAGGGACACGGGTTCATGCCCTGTTTCAGGAAAATCCCACATGCCGTGGAGTGGCTGGTCCCGTGAGCTATGGCTGCTGGGCCTGTGTGTCCGGAGCCTGTGCTCTGCAATGGGAGGGGCCACGGCAGAGAGATGCCCACGTACCGCAAAAAAAAAAAAAAATAGACACAGGCTGGCAATCTTGCACTCCAACAATATTTACCATAGCCAACACTTGCAAGCTACGAAAATGTCCATCAACAGAGGAATGCAGAAAGAAGTGGTCCATGTACACAATGGAATATGACTCCAATAAAAAAAAATATAAATTCAATTTAGAAAACAAACATAGGTAAGGAGACATCAGCTTTTGGGGGTTTATCCAGGCACATTCCACTCTAATTTATAACCGAGGAACACCACTGCCAGGAAGATCTTTTTCCCTAGTTACCAGATTGGCAAAAGCAGAAATGCTGCCGCCCTCTGGCCTTGACCTGCAACAGCATCTTTAAAACCTGTGCTCAGGGTCACTTCATATGCACCAGTACTGGAGGGCTGTAAATGAAACCTGCCCTCAAAATGTCTTGAGGGAGGTAATGGCCATAATATTTCTAAATATCACACATACGTCACGAAAACAATTTGAAGAGGTAAGCTGTACTCACAGTTTGAAGAATAAAAGGACATGCCAGAAAGCTCAATTTCAAGGGATTATGAGACACATGCAAATCCAACCACAAACAGGTATCAGAACACACTAGTCAGAATAAACATCAGCAAAAATCTACAAACAATAAATGCTGAAGGTGTTGTGGAGAAGTGCATACCCTCAACTTTAAGTGGGACGTAACCTGGTAAGAGCCACTAATGAGAACAGAATGGAGGTGCCTTTACAAGGTAAACATTTTGCTACCGTATGATTCAGCAGGCCCACCCCTGGGCCTATAACCTAAGAAGACATAATTGGAAAGACACAGGCAGGCATATGTGCATTGCCGCAGCATTACAATAGCCAAGGCATGGAAGCAACCAAAAAGTCCATCAACAGATGAGTGGAAAAAGACTAACTGGTACATGTACAGACGGAATATTAGCCAAGGAAAAAAAGGACACAATGCCATTTGCAGCACCGTAGATGAGTCTAGAGGTAATCACACAACATGTAGTAAATCAGAAAGGGAAATACACATATCGTATGATATCACTTATAGGTGTTACCTATAAATTGATACCAGTGAAGATATCTCCACAGAGAAGGGCAATCACAGATTCATTCAACAAACTTATGTTTCACCAATGGAAATTTGTGTGGATTGGATACATTAGGATATTGGGGTTAACAGACGTATACAAACACAGGTGAAATATATAATCACCAAAGACCTACAGAATACCAAGAGAAGAGTACTCAACATTCTGTCGTAACGTACATGGGCAACGATCCCAGGAAGAATACACGTATGTTTATGTGTACAAGAACGACATCTTGCACACCTAGAACAAGCCAAATATTGAAATCAAACTTGCTGTGATAAAAAATAAAAATTATATTAAAAAAACGAACAAGAAGTTGTGAGACAAACTTAAGGAGCTTTCTCCCGGGATATTCCATTCTAAATTACAACCTAGAACACGACTTCCATTGAGGCTCTGCTGCCCTAGTAACCAGATTTGGTATGGGAGAAATGCTGCCACCTTGTGGCCGTTTCACACAACAGCAGCTTTAATCCCAGCGCTAATGGTCAGTTGATATTCAAAATCATTGCAGGCCTGTAAATGACACCTGCCCTGAAAACAAATCCTGGGGTCATATATAGACCAAAAAATTCAAAAGACGTCCATATTTCAAACCGACAGTTTCAAGAGGCATATTTTACGCACATTTGTGTTCTGTTTCTTTTTCTTTCTTTCTTTTTTTGTTAAAAAAACAGGAATGGAAAAAAGCTGAACATCAGAAATTAATAAAGCCATGCAAATCCAGTGTACGAAAACGTTCACCTCACAGCCGTCAGAATGATTATCAGCAAAAAAAGTCTAAAAGAATAAATGCTGAAGGGGTTTTAGAGAACTCTGTACCCTTTAGCTGCTGGTGGGATGTAACCTGGTAACAGCCAGTAGTGAGAACAGAGTGGAGGTGCGTTTAAGGGTAAAAATGGAGTTACCATGTGATCTGGTAGGCCCACTCATGGGCCTATCACCTGAGTAGACCAGAATCAAAAAGACACAGGCTGGCAATCCTGCACTGCAGCAACATGTACCATCCCAAGACCTGGAAGAAACCAAAATGTCCATCAACAGAAAAATGCACCAAGAAGAAGTCGTCCATGTACACAATGGAATATTAGCCATGAAAAAGCATGGAACAGTGCTGTTGGCACCACTATAGAAGGATCTACAGATAATCACCCAACTTGAAGTAAGAAAGAAACCGAAAGACAGACATCCTATGACATCACTTATAGGTGTTACCTAAAAATTGATACCCATGAAATAATTTCCAAGAGAAGACACACATAGATTCAGAAAACCAAATTATGTTTAACCAAATGGAAAGGTGTAAGGAATGTATGAATTAGGATATGGGGGTTAACAGACATGTACTAATACATATGAAATATATAATCACACAATACCTATGGAATACGAAGAGAGGTCTACTCAACACTCTATAATAACATACACGGGAAAGGATCCAAAGAGGAATAGACAGATACATTGATAGGATGAACCGGAGACTGTACACCTAGGAGAATCTACATTTTTATCAAATTTGCTCTGATAATTAATAAAAATTAAATATAAAAAACAAACAATAATTTAGGAGATATAAACTCTTGGGGCTTTTCGCTGGCACATTCCACTCTAATTTGCAGCTTACTAACACGATTTCCAGGAAAGCTCTGTTGCCCAAAAACCCAGAGTTGGAAATGTAGAAATGCTGCCGCCTTGTGGCCGTTTCCCACAAGAGCAACTTTAAACCCACAGCTAATGGTCACTTAACATTCACAAGGACTCAGGGCTGTAAAGGACACCTGCCCTAAACAACTGTGCGGAGGTAGGGAATGGCCAAAAAAATTCAAAACTGCAAATTTTTCAAGAAAATAATATGAAGAGGTTAATTTGGCTCACTCTTTTAAAAAAAGGAAAATGGATAAAAGCCCAACCTCAGTAATTATTAGACTCGTGCAAATCTAATCTACAAAAAGGTTTCAACTCACACCACTCAACTGGCCATCAGCAAAAAGACTACAAACAATAAATATTGAAGGGGTTTTAGAGAACACTGTACCCTCTAGCTTCTGGTGAAATGTAAAGTGGTAACAGCCAATAATGAGAACAGAAGGGAGCTGCAATTAAAATAAAAATTGAGGTACCATTCAATCCAGCAGTCACACCACTGGGCCTCTCACCTGAGACCTGAATCGAGAAGACCCGGGCTGCAAAATCTGCACTGCAGCCTTATTCACAATAGCCAAGACAGTGAAGCAACCAAAATGTCCATCAACAGATGAACAGATAAAGAAGAAGTGGTCTATTTATACAACAGAATATTAGCCATGGAAAACAATGAAACACTGCTATTTGAAGCACCATAGATGAGCTTGGAGATAATCACAGAACATGAGGTAAGTCAGAAAGCAAAAACCTATATCCTATGATATCACTTATAGGTGTTAACTAATAACTAACACAAATGAACATATTTTCACAGAGAAAGACACTCACAGACTTAGAAGTATGCTTATCTAAAAGGATAGGTGGGGTGAATGGAAAAATTAAGATTAGGGTTACCATACATGTACAAATACCTATTAAATACATATATCAAAAGACCGACCATATAGCAAGTGAGGTCTATGGAACTGTGGAGACGTCCCAATCACCTGACTGCTCTCCGACCTGCCGTGAATTGGAGACTGAGACCAGGCACGCCTCTCTCCTCCTCCATTCACTCAGGGACAGACTGGGGGTCATGGGAACCTCAGAATCGAAACCAGATTCTAAGACACCCCTGGGGTGTCTCCTAGCCAATTTTACAGCCCTCGGTTTCTCCCAAGTTCTCCGTTGCCGACGGCTTATTTTCTATTCCACTGTGGCCAGGCCACAATATTCTCTAGACAGTCAATCCAAATGGCCTCCTGAAGGGACTTTCAATTTTAACATCCTCCGTGATCTAGATAATTACTGCCGCAGGATGGGCAAATGATCCGAGGTCCCCTATGTTCAGGCCTTCTGGTATTTATGCTCCCGCCCCTCCCTCTACGTCGATTGTTCCACTTCCCAGATCTTTCCTGCCAAACAGGCATCTCCTACATCCAAGCCCCTAATTTCCTTTGATGATGACTCCTCTCCACTAGGCGACCCACCCGAATCTCTCACCTCTCCCTCCTCCAGAGCTCCTCTCCAGCCTCCACCCAACCCTGAAGCGGTCCCTCCTCATCCCACAGCCGCTCCGGCCCATCCAACCGCTCCCCCGCCTCCCTCAACGGTTTCTCCTCCCTTGCCTCTTGCTTCGCCAATTAGTGCACATACACGCTCTCCCGACTCCCAAGATCCAAATCTCCTCTGCCCTCTGAGGGAGGTAGAAGGAGCGGAAGGATTAGTTACAGTTCATGTTCCCTTTTCCCTCCAAGTTCTCTCTCAAATAGAAACGCGATTAGGCTCCTTTTCGGCGGACTCTTCCCGCTACATCAAATAATATTGCTACCTCTCTCAAGCTTACGATCTAACCTGTTACGATATCTCTGTGATCCTATCTTCTACTCTGACCCCTGATGAGAGGGAAAGAGAATTCAAACTGCTGCCCGAAATCATGCAGATCAGGTTCACCTTACTGACAACTCCATGCCTGTCGGAGTGACTGCTGTACCTGGTACCAATCCAGGCTGGACTTATCAGGATGGCCAAGATGGCCGTCATAAACACGACCTCATGATCCAGTGCCTCCTGGCTGGCATGCAGGCTGCTGCTCATAAGGTAGTCAATTTTGAAAAACTAAAGAGATAATCCAAGAACCTAACGAAAATCCAGCTATCTTTCTCTATCTTTCTCTATCTCCTTACAGCGGCCTTAACTTTCTACACCCAGCTGGATCCCGACACCCCGGCAGGGGCAGCGGTCCTAGCCACCCATTTTATCACCCAATCAGCCCCAGACATCCGAAAGAAATTAAAACGGGCAGAAGATGGCCCTCAAACCCCTATTCGAGATCTGGTAAAGATGGCCTTTAAAGTCTACACTACCGTGAGGATTTGGCAGGATCCAGCTGACAGGCTCGGATGCACCAGAAGGTGGCCCTCCAAACCCAACCTCTTGTAGCCGCCCTAAGGCCGGCCATCTCCCATGTATCACAGCATCCATGGGGTCTGCAAAAGGCAACCCCGCCGGGGGCCTGCTTCAAATGCGGAAAAGGCCACTGGGCTCGCCAATGTCCCCATCCCCGACCTCCTTCTAAGCCCTGTCCCAGCTGCGGGTTAACGGGCCACTGGAAGAGTGACTGCCTTACGACTGGCCCTCCCTCAGCGTCTCCACGTGGGGGGGCAGGCCGACCCAATGGCATTACCACTCGAACTGCTGGGATTGGCTGACGACTGACAGCACCCGGACTCGAAGACCCCCATCACCCTCACCGAGCCCAGGGTAACGCTACAGGTAGCGGGTAAGCCCATCTCATTTCTGGGGGACACGGGGGCTACCTATTCGGTCCTGCCTACTTATTCCGAGCCAGTTTCTCCTTCCCAGATCTCGGTCATGGGTATTGATGGCAAACCATCCTTCCCACTCCAGACCGGTCCACTCCCATGTCATATCGAAGGACTCCCTTTTACTCATTCCTTCTTAGTCATACCATCCTGCCCAGTTCCCTTGCTAGGCCGAGATGTCCTTTTCCACTTAGGGGCCTCCCTCCAGCTGGATAGATTTGACCCTAAGGTCCCCTCCTCCCAACTCCTGCTTCCTCTTCTCGGCCTGTCTCTAGAACCCTCCCCCTCCTATCCCCCTCTTCCAATCACACGGAACCCAATCAATCCCCATGTCTAGGATGCTTCTAAGCCCATAATAGCAACACACCATTCCCCCGTCCTCATCCGCCTAAAGGACCTCTCCAAATTTCCATCAAGGCCCCAATTTCCCATCTCTGAGACTCACCTTAGGGGCCTACAACCTATTATCACCAGACTCCTAAACCAGGGACTCCTTATCCCCACTGACTCCCTGAAACACCCCCATCCTGCCTGTCCGCAAGGCCTCTGGGGATTATCGCCTAGTCCAGGACCACCTCCTAATCAATGAAGCCATAATCCCTCTCCACCCAGTAGTACCAAACCCATACATCTTGCTCTCCCATATCCCCCCATCCACAACCCACTTTACGGTTCTAGATCTCAAAGATGCCTTTTTCACTATCCCCCTACATCCTGACTCGTATTTCCTCTTCACCTTTACCTGGACGGATCCGGATACTCATACTTCCAGTCAGCTCACCTGGACAGTTCTTCCCCAGGGCTTCCACGAGAGTCCTCACCTCTTCGGTCAGGCGCTGGCACAGGACCTCACTTCCTGCTCCGGTACCCCCAGCACACTCCTTCAATATGTAGATGACCTCCTCCTTTGTAGCCCATCTCAGCCTCTCAAGACAACAAACTGCAGATCTCCTCAATTACCTTGGCTCTCGTGGTTATCGGGTCTCCAGCCAAGGCTCAGTTATCTGTATCTTCTGTAACCTACCTGGGGCTCCACCTTACCCCCACCACCAAAGGTCTAACAGCCGATCGCACCCGGATTATCCGTGAACTCCAGCCTCCGGAAACAGCGGAACAAATTCTTTTTTGGGCCTTATAGGATTTTTCCGACACTGGATCCCTAACTTTGCTCTCCTCGCTAAACCCTTATATCTAGCCGCTAAAGAAACTCCTCAAGGACCCCTCACCTCTCCTTCCGCCGTTCGACAGGCCTTTCTCACCCTCTGTAATGCTCTGATATCTTCTCCCCTTTCTCTGCCCAACCAAAACCAACCTTTTCACCTTTTTGTAGATGAACGGGCTGGAATAGCCACTGGACTCCTTGCCCAGCCTGTTGAGCCTTCCTACCGCCCCGTGGCTTACCTATCCAAACAGCTACACCCAACCATTCGGGGATGGCAACCATGCCTTCGGGCCCTAGCAGCAGCAGCCGAACTGACCAAACAAACACTGCAGATACTCAACCACACAGGAATAGGTAACATCTCCGACTGCTTTCTATGTGCCTCGCTTGGCCGGCCACCCTTGGCTGCTGTCCCACTCGACCAACCCTTCAATTCTACTTCCTACACATCCCCAAACCCACCTTTTTCCCCGTTAAAAGTCCCCATATTCCTTGATTCAAAAAAATCTCACCAGTGGAACTTGTGAAGAAAGGAGGAGGGGGAAATGGATAGGGGGAATAAGGAAGAACTAAAACTCTCAGAAGTCAAGAAACAAAGTTTTATCATTAGAAAGATTATAAAGTCTTCTATTAATAAATTGACTAGTTAGAAATGAAAAAAAAAAAATCTCACCATCTGTTACGGCAGCCACCCAAATCTAGCTGATACCGGGTTTCTTTGCAACACATCCCTCACGGTAAACACATCAATTGAAGCACCACCAGGCATGTTTTTGTGGTGCAATGGTTCCCTCACAAAAGAGATCAATTCTTCCTCCCCCTTCCCATGTATCCCCGTTACTCTCGTCCCACAACTCACACTGTATAGCCAAGCCGAATTTTCCTCGCTAATCACGCCGCCCCTTACCCGACAAAAAAGAGCTATCTTCCTCTGGTCGCAGGCATCTCTCTCGCCTCCTCCCTGGTCGCTGCAGGCCTCGGGGGGCGGGGGGGAGCTCTAACACAGTGTTTCAACATCCCGCGACTTAGAACATAAGCTCCAGCTAGCCATTGAAGGCTCCGCCGCCTCCATCTCCTCTCTCCAGTGCCAAATCACCTCCATAGCCCGAGTCGCTCTCCAGAATCGATGAGCCCTGGATCTCCTGACGGCCGACAAAGGAGGTACCTGCTTCTTCCTACAGGAGGAATGCTGCTGTAAACGCCCTCCATCGCTTAAGAGAAGAACTCCAACGCAAACACCAACAGTCCGCCTCCCCAATTCCCGATTGGTGGCGATCCACCCTCTATACCTGGCTAACACCAATCTGAGGCCCCTTAATTCTCATCTGTATCTTGCTCATGTTTGCCCCCCGTTTTCTTAGGTTCCTTCGCCGGCGCATGGAGGAAGTCTCTCGGGTGGCCACAAACCAAATGTTCCTCGGTCCTTACACCTTACTTCCTACAGAAACCCCCACTGGTCTCCCCTAAGCCTCGGACCTCTGGTCGCCCGACTCCCCTTTCGACGCCCCCATTCAGCATGAAGTAGCCAGAGATCGGAACGCCGCCCCATTACACCAAAGATGTCGGGATGTAAGGCCAACTGGCCAGAGGCAGGGGGACGCAATCAGATTCACAGGTTGCATCAGACCGAAACTCTCCGGACCACCCAGTTCCAGAAACTGACCTGGAGACATTCCGGACCACCCAGTTCCAGGAACTGACCTGGGGGCTTTCCACCCGGCCCAGCCTTCCCGCCTTTCGAGGGACGGGACTAGCGGTCCCAAGACTGATGTAACCGGCACCAGATAGTGCCACGACACCCGAAGAGACCACCAGATAAGGAATTCCCTGCGCCCTCCCAGATTCACCACACCCCTTTCCCTTCTTCCCCTACAAAATCTTGCCCAGCCCTCGCCCGGGGGCGACTTCTCTGGTCCCTTTCTCTCGGACCAGTGAACCTCGCCCGGGAGCGCCCCCTAATAAAGCTCACTTGAAGCTTTCCTCTGTTTCGCGATGCCGTTTGTTAAGATCCGACCTTACACTTACACATCAAGGATGGCTCTGAGCTGAATTTCTGCAAAACAAGACTATCCCGTGCAAAGAACAACCCAGTAGAGCTTTGTATCCCATCAGCTACAGGAAGAGAATGGCTGCCGGCTACTGAAAGCCAGCAGCATTTACAACTTAACTCCCATGGCCTCTGCAGGGGTACGTCTGAGTTTTCTGTTTCTGCCCCTGTACCAAACAGCTCTGGTGTAATTCCTCGTTCCTTCCTCCACCCACCCCCACCAACCCCCGTCCCCTTACCTGCGGTCCGCAGCCCTCCGCTCCGCGCTCGGATGCCGCTGGGGTGCCAGGGACCCACGGGACGGGTCGTTCCCAGCCGCCGAGCGCTGGCTTCCTAGACCCCCGCCAGCTCGCGTGGTGCTGACGGCGAGGAGCCCCGAGGACGCCCCGCGCCAGGTGCGCTCTGGCCGGGACGCCCACTTCCAAGACACTCTCTTCCGGCAGAGGCGCGCAGACCACCGCCGCGCTCAGGTGACCCACAGCCAATGCCGAGCAAGACCCGCCCCGGCGGCGCCGCGTCCGCGCGGCGCAGCACAATCACGGCGCTCCAGGCACAGGCGCCGGAACGCCCACTTGCAGGACATTCTCCTCCGGGAGAGGGGCGCAAACCGCCGCCGCGCTCAGGTGACCCGCACCCAATGCCTAGCAAGACCCGCCCCGCCGGCGCCGCGTCCGCGCGGCGCAGCACGATCTCGGCGCTCCAGGCACGGGCGCCGGGGGGCGGGCGTCTCCTCTCCTGAGAGGCAGCTAGCGATGCCCCCGGGCGCGGGCCCCTGCAGCGCGGAGACGGCTCCAGGCTGGACTCACCGACACCAACGCCGCCAGGAGGAGCGCCTGGCAGGACTCGGCAAACAACCCAATGTTTTAAATGGAAAAAGGGCTTCAAAAGACCCTTCTCCAGATAAGACATACAAATGGTCAGCAAGCACATGAAGAGATGTTAATCGTCATTAGTCGTGATGAAATGCAAGTTAACACCACAACGCCGACCCCTCCACACACTAGAAAGCCTACAATCAAGAAAGCTAAAAATAACAAATGTTGGCAAAAATTTAGAGAAACTGATACAGAATTTTCCATAGGGAAAATAACTTCCGGAGGTGGATGCTGAGAATATTTGTACAACGTGAATGTAATTAATGCCATAGAACTGTATGCTCAAAATGATTTAAATGGCAAATGTTATGTGGGGGGTTTTAACATAATTTAGCCCCTGCTTTATACCAGACCCCAGAGTCGAAGCTTCTCATCCATTTTCTCACTTTTACTTAACCTCCTAGGATCTTCACACTCCAATTTAACAGACGAAGCTGAGCCTGAGAGGTTAAACTAAGTGACTTGCTGAAGGCTCACTCGGCCAAGTCTACACTGTTCAATGTTGCTGTATTTACTGAGCACCTACTAGAGCACCTACTGAGCAATACCTCCAGCACCTGCCAGAGACATTGTGGAAAGACCAGGATGAACGGGGGCTGAAAGCAGATTACAAAACATGGGTACATCCTGGGGCCCTGCTCTCAAACACTGAAGTTTCTTGGAGTGGAGGGGATGGCTTGTGTCACACTTGTGGAGCCTTTTATTCCACGCCACCGCACCCCCACAGAGGAGGGAAGCAGCTGGCCTGATACTGAGTATTAGCTCAGCTGGGGAGGAGTCCTGGGGCTTTGAAGAAGGCATCTCCTGCCCCACTCCCCACATTGCCCCCTGGAGTCCAGTATGTGGGCACAAGCATCCCTGTGGCGGGGCAGGAGGCACGTCTCATGGCACCCCTCGCCTCCCGCCCTGCAGTAATGACACTGTACCCATACACCCGCCAGAAGGACAATGAACTCTCCTTCTCTGAGGGCACCATTATCTGCATCACCCGCCACTACTCCGATGGCTTCTGTGAGGGCATCGGCTCAGAGGGGTCTGGATTCTTCCCCAGGAACTATGCGCAGCCCAGCTGCTGACAACCTGGGATCTCTGGGATGCTGACCCAAGCACCGCCTTGAGTGAGCCTCTTGAGTCCCACACCAAAGCCTGCTCCAGTCAAGACTGGACCAGACCGGCACGCCTCCTGGGCTGTGAGCTGTGTCTCTTCCTTTCCCCCATTGCAGTGGGAAGGCGTCCGGGTAAAGAAGAGGAGGCACCCAGAGGCCTGCTGGAGACAGGAAAGAACTGGAAGCCAAGGAGCTTGGTGACCTTATCCACAGGGGACCCTTACGCCATGCAAGACAGGGTGTCCAGCTGCAAGTGCCAACTTTGAATAAAATTCTGATGACCTCCTGATGATTGCCCTGCAGGGCTAGCGGGCCGAGGGACTGAAAGGCAACCCACCTGTAAGGCTCCTGCTAACTGAGCCTCCTCTGCCTGCCCTAAGCAGCAGTATCTCCCATCTCCTCGGTGCTCACTGAGCCCTCCACACTAGACCCCTGTGCCCCTCTGCGAAGGTGGGCCGCACCCTGCTCTTTTGCCTGTTGCCTACTTTGTTGTGTATTCAGTCTTGGTGCCCCAGGCTGGGCACTCCTCCAAGAGTGGGGACCAGCTCTCTCACTTAAGTGGGGCTCTCTGAGAGCAGAGCTCACCTCGCCCTCATCCCCCAGACGGCAGCGTGAGACACCTCGCTCACCTCTGCCCCTTCACCTCCTTCACAGCTCTGAAACCCCAGAAGAGGGAGGTGGGCCTTGGGTTTCCACTGGCTCTGCTTTAAAGCATCATGGCTTTCTCTTCCATACGGGAGGAGGGGGGCTCAAAAGGGCCCAGTCAGTGGGGCGACCTTGGTTAAGTCCCTGCTTTCTTGCTGCATAGACGAGGCTGTGCTGCAAGGAGACATCTTCGGGCTCTGTGAGGTCCCTGGCTGGCCAGACCCGAGCCCCGGGACAGTGTGCTACCTCTTTCCACCAACAGGAGGTGACTGTTCCCTCTAGCTTTTTATCCTGTGGGGATGCTAACAGGGTGGGGTTGGGGGAGGCAAGGAGTGTTGTATAGAGCCACAGTAGGTAAAGCAAGATCTACGCCTGGGACCGTTGGCAGGGAGCACCACCTCTCTCTGTGGGGAGTCCAGTGCGGGGGAGGTGGGGGGAAACATTTCGGGGCCTGGGTCCTCTGGACAGAAGACTGGAGGAGGGAGGCCACGCAGCCCAAGGCAACAGTTAACCACAATGCGGCGGGACATGTTCCTTCTCTACCCTGACAGGGAACCGCGTCCTCCCAGCTGAGAGGACAAGGTTTGTGGAAACACTGCTGCCTGCTCAGATATGCGCGCCACGCTGCTGCGGCCGGACTCCGGAATTCGCTTGCAGTGGAACTGGGGGAGGCAGCCGAGCTGGGTTAACTGCACAGATGGGGACAGCTCCCAACTCCCTCCTCCAGTCCCCAAATGGACCAACCTGGGATTCCGGGAAATCCTGGAGGGATATACCGAAACGAAAGGGAAAGGGAGTAATAAAACTAGCTTTCTCTTTCCCGACCCCCACCGCCCCACGCCCTCCCCGCCCGGGTGGCCCCTGCAGGCCACGTCCTCAGCACCTGATGCAGGTGTAGGCGCACTTCGGTGGAGGTTTCCCAGGGCACCACCCTGGCGCGGAAGGAGCTGGGCTCGGCCTTCTGCGCCTCCTGCATAAGGCGGTGCATGGGGTAGTGGCGGCGCGGGAAGGCCACGTCGCCGCCTGCCAGCAGCCCCATGGGGCAGAAGTCGTTGGCGCCGTTGCTCACGTAGAAAAGGTGCTTGAAGGGCAGGCCGTCGTCGGCCTGCTCGCGCAGATAGTCGCTGAGCACCTTGTGCTGGCACATGTTGGCGGGGCAGCGAGCGCAGCTGTGCGCATGGAAGGGCTGCAGCGCCAGCAGCCCCCAAGGGTCGGGCCCCGACGGGTTGCTGAAGATGCGGCAGAACAGGCCGTGGTGGCCGGCGGCGCGCAGCGCACTCTCCACGCCAAAGGTGTTGGCGTCTGAGATGAGAATAACCTCAAAGCAGGCACCCTGCTTGGCCACAAACTGCAGCAGCCCGCCCGTGCCGGGCGACAGGGGGATGGCCTCGTAGATGGCGCGCAGGTCCCGCGGCCGCACGCCCTGCTCGCCCAGGTACTGGAAGACGCGCTGCATGTACTCGTTGTAGAAGCCCTCGCGCTAGGTGGCACGCAGGCTCTCAGGCAGCCGCTGGCCCGCCGCGGCACGTGCACGACGGAGTCGTCGCTGTTTTCGTCCACGATACTCTCGTCCAAGTCGAAGGTCAGGAGGAAGCGTGGCGCGCCGGGCACAGCCATCCCACTGTCCTCTACCAGCTTTGTCCTGAGCGACCAAATCCTTTTGTGGTCACCAAAAAGAGTCCCTCAGAGGAAAGGGGGACAGGACCTCTGAGCTTCTCCTGCAGGGTGGGGAGTGGCGGCTGCAGAGGTCTGTCCCGGCTGAGTCTGGAGTGTCAAGAGTGGGGAGAGGGCCTAGCTGAGGTATTTGGGTGCAGGATGGAGCAAGGGGCGCTTACGGGAATTGGAGGGGACGCTGCATCTTATCCATCCCCGGATTTCTGGGCTCCGGCTCTCACGAGTCCTTCCAGTCCAGAGGGTCCGTGAATGGTGTGCATCTGGGCCGTTCCCTCCACTTGCCCCCCATCCCCATGTTATGTATTTTTTTTTTTTTTTTTTTGCGGTATGCGGGCCTCTCACTGTTGTGGCCTCTCCCGTTGCGGAGCACAGGCTCCGGACGCGCAGGCCCAGCGGCCATGGCTCACGGGCCCAGCCGCTCCGCGGCATGTGGGATCCTCCCAGACCGGGGCACGAACCCGCGTCCCCTGCATCGGCAGGCGGACTCCCAACCACTGCGCCACCAGGGAAGCCCCATGTTATGTATTTTTAACCACAATAAAAAAATGAATGAAACACTGATAATACATGTTACAACATGGATAAACATTGAAAACATTCTAAGTCAAAGAAGTCATACTGAAAAGGCCACTCATATCACAACCATCTTGTGTGCTTTAAATCAATAGCAGTTTTGAAAATGAGGGGATGGGACTTCCCTGGTGGTCCAGTGGTTAACATTCTGAGCTCCCAATGTAGGGGGCACAGGTTCCATCCTTGGTCAGGGAACTAAAATCCCGCGTGCACAGTATGGCCAAAAAATAAAATAAAATTAACGTCACTGGCCTGGTTTGGATCATAGCATCGTCCTTGAACCCATCAGAGCACCCACAGGATGGAACATGGGATTGGCTAGATGTGGATCATATGCCCATCTTCAAGGTGGGTGGAACGTAGCATCAGCCCTCTGGAACTGTTTGGACTGGAAACAAGTAAGAAGTTCCCAAAGGAAAGCTGAGGTTCTGGACTTTGGCATGAGAACAGATGCTGGATTGGGGAAAGCGGCAGATTCCACACCACTGACGGCCCACTGCACAGCTGTGGGATCTGAAGGCCAAGGAAGGAAGGGGCTGATTTAGGGTCAGGGGCTGCAGCCACCCATCCAGTGCTCTTGCTGTCCGTCCACAACAGCAAGAACCTCTTCCTCTTGCAAAAGGCACAGCCCTCCTTGATGTCTCTGGTGGCGGGAGCCCAGGAGTCACACCTGCCCCCTGGCCACATGACTCACCCATCCCCCAAGAACAATACTGCTCATTTATCCAGTCTCCTCCCTCCTTTACAAAGAGCAGAGACTAAATGCTATGGTGGTTAGGAAATTCTTGCTCAATGAAGCAGTGGGAGGCTCAAGGATTATGCCGTATCATGGAATCCATCATTGGCAGCTTTCAGAGACCACATGGGTGCATGTGGATCTCCAAGACCATGCGGCCTCAGTGTGAAACTATCCACTGGATGACCCAGTTGCTCCCGTATCTTTGACTCTTAATGAGTATGAATATCAAAAGTTTGTTACAGCTGGAATCCCAAAGGATTGCAAGGCCATGGTCTGCTGTATGGTTGTTGTGTCAGGGACACTCGAATGTTTAGACGGTTATTACCTCACTTGGCAGGCTATGGGCCTGTGAGGGGGAGGCCCTTTTCTCAACCACATGCATGTTAGTAACTGAAACATCCTAAAGGGCTGTCTGTGCTGCCCAGGTAGCTGTTCAATTGCCAGCAGCAAGGTCAGCTCAGTAATTGGCCACAGGGGCTTGACAGGGACCAGACTGGCCTGAGCTGGAGGATCATAGGTGACTGCCTGGATGGTCAGAGGTCAAGGGCTGTCCTGAGACTTGATGTCTACTGATGCCCACTCAGATGGGACAAAGGATGCCTGCAGTCCCAGGAGGGCCCCACCAGCCCTCAGGAGGCAGCACCTGGGGGCTGGTAGGTCGCTGCACCAAGTTCTATATAAATTCATAACATGACCATGGAGTGAGCTCAGTCAGGCCTGTGCTGGACCCGGGCTGCCCAGGCCAAGTGGGGCCAGCACTCCTCTTTCCAGTTCAGATGGTAGGAGGGAGCCCTGTGGGCTTCTGAGGCCCTAACAGCCATTGACTGAGGTTGAGTTGGATTTGAAAGTCAGTGACCCGAGCAGACGTTTCGTTCTTCTGCTCTCAGGTTCCAGGACGGGGGTAGATAACCAGCGGCCCAGGTGAACCCCCACTCGTGAGTGACCCCAGGCAAGTCCTGTCCACCCTACAGGACTCAGACGTGTGGGGTTAGGGGGGCCGTGGGTCAGCTGTGCTTAACACTAACCCACTAACCCTAACGCCCAAATCCCTACTGTTCACTCCCTAACCCTAACCTCCTAATCTCTAATCCTAAACCCTAAGGCTCCTAACCCCTAGCCCCTAGATACTCGACCTTGACCTGTAAACTCCCAACCCTTACCCTGACCCTGACTCAGACCGTCTAACCTGATCCTCTAACCCTGACCCTCTAGCCTGCATCCTTTAACTCATCCCTCAAAACCTGGGCTCACCTGAGTGGCTCCATCCAGAGGTGAAGCAAGACCTGTCTTTGGGCCCCCACTGCCTCTGCCCTCTCCTCCCCCCAGGAACCAGAAAGCCCTGGGTTGTTGGACTCTCCTGACCAGATGGGCAGCTGCTCCTGGTCTACCTGTGCCCACACCCCCCTCCTCTGGGGCCCTTGGCCTCTGGACTGTCTGACCTTCAGTCCACCTTCAACAGCCCGGAGACTAATCCAGGTGAGACGCCTGCTTCATTGGCACAGGTGGGACCTGGTCCCCATCCTCACAGCCCGGCCAGAAAACTTTGTGTGCACTGTCTCATGAGGCTGCCTGTCCCCAGCCAGCTGGAGGGGTCGGGAGTCAGATGCAGAACCAAAGTGTCCTTGAGGTTGGAGTGCGGGCAGGAGACGGCAGGAGAGGTGAGAGGTGAGGTGTCATCATTCCCAAACCAGGCAGGGAGTGTGTGCTGTGTTTGCATTTCGGGCAGGGAAGAGTATGTCAGATGGAAGCTCTGAAGTAGCACACCTTGCAGGCCAACCTACTAGGAGAGTTCTTCCCTAAGCCAACAGGTGGCGCAAGACAACGCAAGAAACTGTACATATATACTTACAATGAATCTGGAAACTGGAAAGGAAACGTTACAGGTCATGGCAACCGAGGCACGAGGAGCCTGTCCCGCCCGCCCAGGCTTGCGCAGTCTGGAGGTGGAGCCAGGGTAGGCTGGACAGGCAGCTCCCGGCTAGGGCCTGGGCCGGAGAGCCCCCAGAAGGTGTGGCAACCCGCAGACAATTTCCAGAGCCCACTGCAGCCAGGAGACGTTCCCTACAGAAGAGCCTCTGGCCCTGTGTGTCCACCCTGCACACAGCACGACCGTTGGTCCGTCGACCCCTGGGCCTAGTTCACGGCTGTCTGGCCGCCCCTCCCCTCACTTCCTGAGTCTCTGAGCCCCCAGGGCCCCCTTGGCCGAGCCTTCTCTGCACACCTGGCTCTCCTGACTATCCCTGCCTCTCTGAGCACACCGTGTCCTTCCCCGGGGTCTGCGGGTCTGGCTAAGGGTCCCCCTTGTCCCCGGGTGGGCACCCCAGCCAACGCTGACGCTTGCCTTTCCTGAAAGATGGCCCCCTCAGTCTCACCAACTCCAAACTGTGTTGCGTTTACTTCTGGGAAAGAGGGAATGAAGAGGAAGCCCCATTCTGGCCTCACGCAAGGTGTGTGCTAACCTTGTGGACCCAAGGGACCACCACAAAGAGGCTGGAAGCCTGGCGGAGGCACAGCCCCCACCGTCACCCCTGTTCCTCGGCCCATCTCCTCTCTTCTGCCATCAAACCCCTCAGCCGCCACCAGAGGAAAAATGTGGGCCTAATCCTGTCACTCTGGTTCCAAAACTGTTCTGTCTATAAAACGAAGTCAAAGCTAGCTGTCTGGCCACCCTTGCAGCCCCTCTGCGATGCGTCCTCCCCGCGAGCCAGGCACCCAGCCCCTTCCCCTGCCCCCTGCCCCCACCCTCCTCTAGAGCGAGCTCCGTCCATCCCACTCCTTCAGTTCAGCTCAGCTGCCACCTCCGCTGACCCACCAGCCAGAGGTAACCTCTCCCTCCGCAGACACACCTGGCCTGCAGCTTCTCTGCCCCGCGCCCGGCTGGGCTGAGCACAGCTGAGAGCATGCGCCTGCTTCACTGTGGACCCCAGGCCCCAGCACGTGGCACAGGCTCAGGGGTGTTTACTGGACAGATGGATGACCGTGAGGATGAGCAGGCAGATCACTGACGGTAGCGGGTAGTGGTCCTCCTTCTGAGTCTCTACACTTCACCACAAAGTGCTGAGGCCACAGCAAAAGGGAGGGTGGGGGAAGGCGGCACCAGAAAGCAACAACCCTGTGCCTTCCTCATCCCCCCACAGCACGCATGTGTACACACATATGTGCACGAACATGCCCAAGCATACCGGCATTCACACACATGTACACACACATGAAAAGATGGACTGCAGTCACACACAGGCACACAATCACACGTGCTGCGCATGCAAAAACACGTGCATACACACGTGCCTGCCTGCACATAAACACATTCACATGCACTCGGGTGTACACAGACCTGTGCACAGACAGCACACACATGCACATGCTTGCGCACACTCACGTAATACACACACATACACACAAAAGCTCAGGAAATTTCACAAAGTTTGTTTTTGTTTCACCCTCCCCAAGAACGAGGAGACACCAGATGGTCCCTGGGAAATAAAGATGGTCACAGCCCTGCACCTGTCACTGAGGCTAGCTGAAGGCTCAAGCACGCTCTGCCCTGCCCAGTCGTGGGGTACAGACCCAGCCTGCTCAGCTGCCTCAGCCGAGCCTTCCGCTGCCCCAGCCGCTCGCGGGAGAAGCAAGTCTGAGTGTCACTTGCAGGTCATGTCTGTGCTACTTCCGGACTGGGGGTCTTGTGTTACCTTGCATGGTATCTTGCTGTGGGCTGAGGCTTACATTTTGCTAACTACTCTTCCATAAGCACTTCACCATATTCCTGAATGCCTATGCCCTCCAGAGGCCCCAGTTCTAGAACCCTGGAGTTGGGAAACAGTCAGCCGTCTCTGTGCACAATCACAAAGCTGCAGTCTGACCCAAGTCCACTTCTTCTATGTCTTAATGCTGCTCCACCTGGGGCTGATTGTGGAGGTGCTGGGTCTACAGTCCATGAAGATCTGGGAGACATGATCCCCCTCTCGCAGGCCTGCACGGACTTGCCTTTGCCTCTTAGTCCAAGTCATGCTCTATACAACATCTCTGTTTTTCTCCTCTAGAAAAAAATATTCCCAGAAGCAGCAGCATCTCTTTAGACCACAGTCAGGATGACCCTCCTGGAATGAGCCTCAATCCTACCTCAACTGGACTATCTCCTGCCCTCTGTCTGACAAGGACCAGGCCTTGGGTGTAGTCAGTCTCCCCTCCAGTCTGACTGGGCCTTCCTGACCAGAGAACCCAGGAATACCCCCTGAGCCTGTGGACTCAAGCACATGCTGTGGGAAAATGTGCTGATGCATAAAAAAAATGATAGGACTCTCCAAGACCATGAAAAATCACACACAACACGAACCATAAATAACAGCCAGGCTTGTTCTACACTGTGTGAAAACTGTCAATTTTTCGCTACACTGGAAAACACTCAGAGATGCTCTGGGCCTGGAAGAGCCCCAGGGCCCTGGTGCTGCCCAGACTGGAAAGGGCCTCACATAGCACCTTCTGGATCCTCACTGTGGTGGGATGGGGGAGCCAGGGAGACTGCATAAGAAGTGGGTACAGGAGCCCAGCCAAGCTCCCAGGCTTTTGGGGCCTGGAGGGTCAGAAAGTTCCAGAGTATTCCCCTTGCTGAACTTGGATTCAGAGTCCCAGATGCTCTGTGGGCAGCAGGATCCTCCCATGAGGACACTGACCATCTCCTGCAGGCCTCTACCACACAAAGGGTGACCAAACACAGAGCTGTGCCACAGGGACGCGGGCAGGCCAGGGAGCCTGAGGGAGAGACGGTGGAAAGCGGCAGCACCCAGTTGCATGGTCTTCTCGTCCCACAAGTCCTAACCAAGGCAATGACACTGTCCCTAAGTAAGGCCTGAGATTACTAATAACTCAGGCCATGACACGATACCTAAAAAAGGCTCTGATGCTATTCCTAACTAAGGCACTGACACTGTCCCTAACTAAGGCCCTGACACTACTCCTAACTCAGGCCCTCAAACGATTCCTAACAAAGGCTCTGATGCTAGTCCTAACTAAGGCCCTGACACTGTTCCTAATAAAGGCACTGATGCCACTCCTAACTCAGGCCCTAACACTGTCCACAATGAAAGGCCTTGTGCGACTCCTAATTCAGGCCCTAACACGATACCTAACAAAGGCTCTGATGCTAATCGTACCTAAGGCTCTGACACTGTCCTTAACTAAGGCCTGGACACTACCACTAACTCAGGCCCTGATACTGTCTCTACCTAAGGCCCTGACACTACACCTACCTCAGGCCATGACAGTGTCCCTAACTAAGGCCCTGACATTATAACTAACAAAGGCTCTGACGCTAGTTCTAACCAAGGCCCTGACACTGTCCGAAACAAAGGCACTGACACTACTCCTAACTCAGGCCCTGACACAGTACCTAACGAAGGCTCTGATGCTAATCCTAACTAAGGCCCTGACACTAACCCTAACTAAGCCCTTGACACTACTCCTAACTAAGGCCCTGATGCTACACATAACTCAGGCCCTGACACTGTCCTTAATGAAGGCCTTGACACTACTCCTAACTCAGGCCCTGACACAGTACCTAACGAAGGCTCTGATGCTAATCCTAACTAAGGCCCTGACACTAACCCTAACTAAGCCCTTGACACTACTCCTAACTAAGGCCCTGATGCTACACATAACTCAGGCCCTGACACTGTCCTTAACGAAGGCCTTGACACTACTAATGACTCAGGCCCTGACACTGTCCCTGAGGCCCTGACACAACTACTAACTCAGGCCCTGACATGATACCTAACGAAGGCACTGATGGTAACCCTAACTAAGGCCTTGACACTATTCCTAACTAAGGCCCTGATGCCACACTTAACTCAGGCCCTGACACTGTCCCTAATAAAGGCCCTGCTGCTGTCAATATTGAAAGTCCTGACACTATCCTAAGCTTATATCCTGTCCCATCTCTTACTAAGTTCCTGAAACTGTCCCTAAGTGAGGCCTTGATGCTGTCCCTAACAGAGGCCCTGAGGCTGTCCCTAACAGAGGTCCTGATAATGTCTTTAACAAAGACCCTGATGCTGATCTTACAGAAGTACTGGTGCTACTCCTAAGCCTTGCGTGGACACTGTCCCTAGATAAGGCCCTGATGCAGGTCCTAAATAAGGTCCTGATGATCTGAATAACTAAGGCCTTCAAACTATCCCTCGCTCATTTCCTGACGTTATGCCTAGCCTGTAACCTGACTCAGTCCGTAGCTAATGTCCTGCCTCTTATCCTACCTGAAGTCCTAATGCTGTCCCTAACTAAGGCCCTGACTACTGCTAAATCAGGCCCTGACACTGGCCCTAACTAAAGCCTTCACACTACTCCTATCTCAGGTCCTGACACTGTCCCTAACTAAGGCCCTGACACTACTCATAACTCAGGCCCTGACACAATACCTAACAAAGGCTCTGATGCTAGTCTTAACTAAGGCCCTGACACTCTCCCTACCTAAGGCCCTGAATGTACTCCTAACTCAGGCCCTGATCATGTCTTTAACTAAGACCCTACTGCTCATCCTACAAAGGCCCCGATGTTGCTCCTAAGTCATGCCCTGAGAGTGTCCGTAGCTAAGGGCCTGATGCTAGGCCTCACTCAGGCCCTGTCGCTCTCCCTATAACAGGCTCCCAGGCGATCCCTACCTGAACCCCTGACACTGGTTCTAAACAAGGACCTGATACTCCCAGTAACTGTGGTATTCACACTATCCCCAGGTCATTTCCTGACACTATACCTATACCTTAACGTAACCCTGTCTTTAGCTAAAGTCGAGCCTCTCATGCCAACTAAAGGCCTGGATGCTGTGCGTAACTCAGGCCCTGACTTAGTCCCAAGGCCTTGACACTGTCCCTAACTAAGGCCTAGATGCTGGTCCAACGTCAGGGCCTGATACTGTCCCTAACAAAGGCCCTAACACTAATCCTAACTCAGGCCCTGACAGTGTACCTAACTTAAGGTCCTGACGTTAGTCCTAACTAAGACCCTGACACTGTCCCTAACAAAGGCTCAGATGCTAGTCCTAATCAAGGCCCTCACACTGTCCCTAACTAAGACCCTGACAGTACTCCTAACTTAGGCCCTGACCCGATACCTAACAAGGCTTACTTATTAAGTAAGTAATAATTAGCCTACCTGAAGCCCTAACTCTGTCCCTAACTAAGGACCTGAATAGTCCTAACTAAGGCCCTGACGCTGTCCTCACCAAGGCCTTCACCGTACTCCTAACTCAGCCCCTGACACTGTACCTAAGGCCCTGACAGTACTCCTAACTTAGGTCCTGACACGATACCTAACAAAGGTTCTGATGCTATTCCTAACTAAGGCGCTGAAACAGGACCTAACTAAAGCCCTTGGCTTAGGAGTAGTGTCAAGGCTTTAGTTAGGGACAGTGTTGGGCCTTAGTTTGCACTAGCATAACAGCCTTTGTTAGGTATCATGTGAAGGCCTGAGTTAGGAGTAGTGTCAGGGCCTTAGTTGGGGACGGTGTCAGGTCCTTAGTCAGGACTAGCAACAGAGCCTTTGTTAGTAATCGTGTGAGGGCCTGAGTTAGGAGCAATGTCAAGGCCTTAGATAGGGACAGTGTGTGTCAGGGCCTTGGTTAGGACTAGCATCAGAGTCTTTGTTAGGTATCATATCAGGGCCTGAGTTAAGAGTAGTATCAGAGCCTTAGTTAGGAACAATGTCATGGCCTGAGTTAGGAGTAGTATCAGGGCGTTATTTAGGGACACTGTCAGGGCCTGAGTTAGCAGTAGAGTCAAGGACTTTGTTAGGGATTGTGTCAGGGCCTCAGTTAGGAATAGTGTCAGGACCCTAGGTAGGGACAGTATGAGGCCCTGACTTAGGATGAGCATCTAGGCCTTAGTTAGTGACAGTGTCATGGCCTTGGGACTAAAGTCAGGGCCTCAGTTAGGCACAGCATCAGGGCTTTAGTTGGCATAAGAAGTTCAACTTTAGCTAAAGAAACGGTTAGGTTAAGGTCTAGGTATAGTATCAGGAAATAACCTAGGGATAGTGTCAAACTTTAGTTACTGAGAGGATCAGGGCCCTGTTCAGAACGAATATCAGGGCTTCAGGTAGGGACAGCGTCAGAGCCTGACAGAGAGACGGTCAGAGCATGACTGAGGCCTAGCGTCAGGCCCTTAGCTAGGGACACTGTCAGGACATGACTCAGGAGCAGCATCAGGGCCTCTGTAGAATCAGCATTACGGTCTTAAGACATGATCAGAGCCTGAGTTAGGGAGAGCGTCAGGGCCTCAGTTACAGGTAGCTTCAGGGCCTATGTTAGCGGCAACCTCACGGCTTTATTTGGGGACAGCGTCAGGGCTGACTTAGGAATAGTGTCAGGACCTTGGTTAGACATGGGTCTCAGGGCCTCACGTAGGGACAGCGTCAAGGCTCACGTAGGGACAGTTTCAGGACCTTAGTAAGAGATGTGACAGGATATATGCTCAGGAGAGTGTCACAACTTCAGATATTGACGGCAGCAGGGCCTTTGTTAGGGACAGTGTCAGGGCCTGAGTTAGGGACAGTGTCAGGGACTGAGCTAGGGTCAGTGTCAGGGCCTTAGTTAGGATTAGCATCAGAGCCTTCGTTAGGTATCGTGTCTGGGCCTGAGTTAGGAGTAGTGTCAGGGCCTTAGTTCGGACAGTGTCAGGACCTTAGTTAGGACAGTGTCAGGGCCTTAGTTAGGACTAGCATCAGAGCCTTTGTTAGGTATCGTGGCAGGGCCTACATTAGGAGTACAACAAGGGCCTTAGTTGGGGACACATTCATGGGTTGAGCTAGGAGTAATGTCAGGGCGTTATTTAGGGAGAGTGTCAGGGCGTGAGTTAGGAGTAGTCTCAGGGCCTTAGTTAGGAGTAGCACCAGAGCCTTTCTTAGGAATAGTGTGAGGGCCTGAGCTAGGAACAGCATCAGAACCTCTGTTCGGTATCGTGTCACGGCCTGAGTTAGCCATAGTCTCAGGCTCTACTTAGGGACAGCATTGGTTAGAAGCAACAGAGCCTTTGTTACGGACACTGTCAGGGCCTTGGTTGGGACTAGTGTCAGAGCCTTCTGTTAGGTACACTGTCAGGGCTTGAGTTAGGAATAGTATTACAGCCTTAGTTAAGGACAGTATCAGGAGCTGACTTAGAGCATCAAGGCCTTAGTTAGGGACAGTGTCACAGCCTTCGGGATGAATTCAGGGCCTGAGTTAAGAACAGCATCAGGGCTTTAGTTGCCATAAGAGGCCTGACTTTACCTAAAGACAGGGTTAAATTATGATCTAGGTATAGTGTCAGGAAATGACCCAGGTATAGTGTCAACACCTTAGTTACTGAGAATATCAGGGCCTTGTTTAGAACCAGTGTCAGGGCTTCAGATAGGGAAAGCGTCAGAGCCTGACGTAGGGAGAGCAACAGGGCCTGAGTGAGGCCTAGCATCAGGTCCTTAGCTGGGGACACTGTCAGGGCATGACTCAGGAGAAGCATCAGGGCCTCTGTAGGATCAGCATTACGGTCTTAGTTAAAGACATGGGGGCTTCCCTGGTGGTGCAGTGGTTGAGAGTCCGCCTGCCGATGCAGGGGACACAGGTTCGTGCCCCAGTCCGGGAAGATCCCACATGCCGTAGAGCGGCTGGGCCCATGAGCCAAGGCCGCTGAGCCTGCACGTCCGGAGCCTGTGCTCCGCCACGGGAGAGGCCACAACAGTGAGAGGCCGGTGTACCGCAAAAAAAAAAAAAAAAAAAAAGACATGGTCAGGGCCTGAGTTAGGCGGAGCGTCAAGACCTCAGTTAGGGATAGCTTCAGGGCCTGTCTTAGGGACAGCCTCAGGGATTTAGGGCCAGCATCAGGGCTGACTTAGGAATAGTGTCAGGACCTCGGTTAGAGATGGTTCAGTATATTAGCTCAGGATAGTGTCAGGCCTTTAGTTATTGCCAGCAGCAGGGCCTGCATTAGAGACAGCTTCCGGGCCTTACTTACAAACAGTGTCAGGGCCTTACTGATGACTAGTCAGGAACTTAGTTAGGGACAGCATTAGGGCTTCAGGTAGGGTAAGAGGCATGACATTAACTACGGACTGAGTCACGTTACGGGCTAGGGATAAAGTCAGGAACGTAGCGAGGGACAGTTTGAAGGCCTTAGTTACTGAGAGCACCTGGGCCTTCTTTAGGACCAGCGTCACAGCCTTCGGTAGGGACAGTGTCAGGGCAAGGCCTAGGAGGAGTATGAGGACCTCTGTAGGATCAGCATCAGGGTCTTGGTTAAAGACATTCTCAGGGCCTCACTTAAGGACAGGCTCAGGGTCTCACTTAGGGACAGCGTCAAGGCTCACTTAGGGACAGTTTCAGGAACTTAGTAAGAGATGGGACAGGATATATGCTAAGGATACTGTCAAAACATTAGATATTGACGGCAGCAGGGCTTTTGTTACGGACACTCTCAGGACCTGAGTTAGGACTAGCATCAGTGCCTCTGTTAGGAACAGTGTCAGGACCTGTTCTAGGTGTAGTATCAGGGACTTATTTAGGGACAGTGTCAGGGCCTGAGTTAAGTGTAGCTGCAGGGCCTAGTTAGGAATACTGTCAAGGTCTTAGGGTCACTGTCACGGCCTTAGTTAGGGTCACTGTCACGGCCTTAGTTAGGGTTAGCATCAGAGCCTTCGTTAGGTATAATGTGGCCCTGAGTTAGAAGGAGTGTCAGGGCCTTAGTGAGGGACAGTGTCGGGGCCTCGATTAGGACGAGCGTCAGAGCCTTTTTTATGTATAATGGCAGGGCCACAGTTAGGAGGAGAGTCAGGCCCTTAGTTAGGGACACTATCAGGGCCGTAGTTACGGACAGTATCACACCCTGAGTTAGTAGTTCTGTCAAGGCCTGAGTTAAGGACAGTGTCAGGGCAAGGCCTAGGAGTAGCATAAGGGACTTTGTAGGATAAGCATCAGAGGCTGGGGCTGGGGTAGGGGCTGGGGCTGGGGCTAGGGCTGGGGCTGGGACTGGAGCTAGGGTTGGGGCTGGGCCTGGGGCTGGGGCTGTGCTTGGGCTGGCGCTGGGGCTGGCGCTGGGGCTGGGGCCTTAGTTAGAAATAGTGTCAAGGCCTTAGATAAGGAAAGGCCTAGGAGGAGCATAAGGGCCTCTGTAGGATCAGCATCAGGGACTGGGGTTGGGCCTGGGGCTGGGGCTAGGACTGGGGCTGTGGCTGTGGCTAGGGCTAGGGCTGGGCCTGGGGCTAGGGCTGGGGCTGGGGCTAGGGCTAGGGCTCGGGCCTCAGTTAGGAATACTGTCAAGGCCTTAGTTAGGCTCACTGTCAGGGCCATAGTTAGGGTTAGCATCAGAGCCTTCGTTAGGTATAATGTGGCCCTGACTTACAAGTAGTGTCATGGCCTTAGTGAGGGACAGTGTCAGGCCCTCGATTAGGACGAGCGTCAGAGCCTTTTTTATGTATAATGGCAGGGCCACAGTTAGGAGCAGAGTCAGGCCCTTAGTTAGGGACACTGTCAGGGCCATAGTTAGGGACAGTATCACGGCCTGAGTTAGTAGTAGTGTCAAAGCCTGAGTTAAGGACAGTGTCAGGGCAACGCCTAGGAGTAGCATAAGGACCTTTGTAGGATAAGCATCAGACGCTGGGGCTGGGGCTAGGGCTGAAGCTGGTACTGGAGCTAGGGCTGGGGCTATGGCTGGGGCTGGGCCTGGGGCTGGGGCTGCGCTGGGGCTGGTGCTGGGGTTGGGGCCTTAGTTAGAAATAGTGTCAAGGACTTAGTTAAGGACAGTGTCAGGGCAAGGCCTAGGAGGAGCATAAGGGCCTCTGTAGGATAAGCATCAGGGGCTGGGGCTCGGGCTGGGGTTGGGGCTGGAACTGGGGCTGGGGCTGGGGCTGGGGCTAGGGCTAGGGATAGGCCCTTAGTTAGGAATAGTGTCAAGGCCTTAGTTAGTGTCACTGTCAGGGCCTTAGTTAGGTTTAGCATCAGAGCTTTCCTTAGGTATAATGACAGGGCCTGAGTTAGTAGTAGTGTCAAGGCCTGAGATAAGGACAGTGTCAGGACAAGGTCTAGGAGGAGCATAAGGGCCTCTGTAGGATCAGCATCAGGGGCTGGGGTTGGGCCTGGGGCTGGGGCTAGGACTGGGGCTGTGGCTGGGGCTAGGGCTAGGGCTTGGCCTGGGGCTAGGGCTGGGGCTGGGGCTAGGGCTAGGGATCGGCCCTCAGTTAGGAATAGTGTCAAGGCCTTAGTTAGGGTAACTGTCAGGGCCATAGTTAGGGTTAGCATCAGAGCCTTCGTTAGGTATAATGTGGCCCTGACTTACAAGTAGTGTCATGGCCTTAGTGAGGGACAGTGTCAGGCCCTCTATTAGGACGAGCGTCAGAGCCTTTTTTATGTATAATGGCAGGGCCACAGTTAGGAGGAGAGTCAGGCCCTTAGTTAGGGACACTATCAGGGCCGTAGTTAGGGACAGTATCACAGCCTGAGTTAGTAGTTCTGTCAAGGCCTGAGTTAAGGACAGTGTCAGGGCAAGGCCTAGGAGTAGCATAAGGGCCTTTGTAGGATAAGCATCAGAGGCTGGGGCTGGGGTTGGGGCTGGGGCTGGGGCTGGGGCTAGGGCTGGTGCTGGGACTGGAGCTAGGGCTGGGGCTGGGACTGGGGCTGGGGCTGGGGCTGCGCTGGGGCTGGCGCTGGGGCTGGGGCCTTAGTTAGAAATAGTGTCAAGGCCTTAGTTAAGGACAGTGTCAAGGAAAGGCCTAGGAGGAGCATAAGGGCCTCTGTAGGATCAGGGGTGGGGGCCGGGGCTGGGGATGCGGCTGCGGCTAGGGCTAGGGCTAGGGCTATGCCCTTAGTTAGAAATAGTGTGGAGGCCTTAGTTAGGGTCATTGTCAGGGCCTTACGTAGGTTTAGCATCAGAGCCTACGTTAGGTATAATGTCAGGGCATGAGTTAGAAATAGTGTCAGGGCCTTAGTGAGGGACAGTGTCGGAGCCTCGGTTAGCAGAGCGTCAGAGCTTTTTTTATGTATAATGGCAAAACCAGAGTTAGGAGAAGATTCAGGCTCTTAGACAGGGACACTGTCAGGGCCTTAGTTAGGGACAGTATCACGGCCTGAGTTAGTATTAGTGTCAAGGTCTGAGTTAAGGACAGTGTCAGGGTAAGGCCTAGGAGGAACATAAGGGCCTCTGTACGATTGGCATCAGGTGCTGGGTTTGGTCCTGGGGCTGGGGCTAGGACTGGGGCTGTGGCTGGGGCAAGGGCTAGGGCTGGGCCTGGGGCTAGGGCTTGGGCTGGGGCTGGGGCTAGGGCTGGGGCTGGGGCTAGGGCTAGGGCTAGGGCTAGGCCCTTAGTTGGGAATAGTGTCAAGGACTTAGGGTCACTGTCAGGGCCTTAGTTACGGTTAGCATCAGAGCATTCGTTAGGTATACGGACAGGGCCTGAGTTAGAAGTAGTGTCAGGGCCTTAGTGAGGGACAGTCTCAGGGCTTCGGTTAGGATGAGCGTCAGAGCTTTTTTTATGTATACTGGCAGGGCAAGAGTTAGGAGGACATTCAGTCCCTTAGACAGGGACACTGTCAGGGCCTTAGTGAGGGACAGTATCACGGCCTGAGTTAGTTGTAGTGTCAAGGCCTGAGTTAAGGACAGTGTCAGGGCAAGGCCTAGGAGGAGCATAAGGGCCTCTGTAAGATCAGCATCAGGGGCTGTGGTTGCGCCTGGGGCTGGGTATAGGGCTGTGGCTGTGGCAGGGGCTAGGGCTAGGGCTGGGGCTGGGGCTGTGGCTGGGGTTGGAGCTGGGGCTGAGGCTAAGGCTAGGGCTGGGTCTGGGGCTAGGGCTATGGCTGGGGCTGGGGCTGGGGCTATGGCTGGGGATACGGCTGGGGCTGGGGCTGGGGTTGGGGCTCCGGGTGGGACTGCGACTGCAGCTGGGGCTAGGGCTGGGGCTGGGGCTTGGGCTAGGGCTGGAGCTGGGGCTAGGGGTCGGGCTAGGGCTGGGGCCTTAGTTAGGAATAGGGGCAAGGCCTTAGTTAGTCTCCATGTCAGGGCCTTAGTTAGGTTTAGCATCAGAGCTTTTGTAAGGTATAATGACAGGGCCTGAGTTAATAGTAGTGTCAAGGCCTGAGATAAGGACAGTGTCAGGGCAAGGACTAGGAGGAGCATAAGGGCCTCTGTAGGATAAGCATCAGGGGCTGGGGTTGGGCCTGGGGCTGGGGCTAGGACTGGGGCTGTGGCTGAGGCTAGGTCTACTGCTGGGGCTGGGGATGGGGCTAGGGCTAGGGCTCGGCCTGGGGCTAGGGCTGGGACTGGGGCTAGGGCTAGGGCTCGGCCCTTAGTTAGGAATAGTGTCAAGTCCTTAGTTAGGGTCACTATCAGGGCCATAGTTAGGGTTAGCATCTGAGCCTTCATTAGGTATAATGTCAGGGCATGAGTTAGAAGGAGTGTCAGGGCCTTAGTGAGGGACAGTGTCAGGCCCTCGATTAGGACGAGTGTCAGAGCCTTTTTTATGTATAATGGCAGGGGCACAGTTAGGAGGAGAGTCAGGCCCTTAGTTAGGGACACTATCAGGGCCGTAGTTAGGGACAGTATCACAGCCTGAGTTAGTGGCTCTGTCAAGGCCTGAGTTAAGGACAGGGTCAGGGCAAGGCCTAGGAGTAGCATAAGGGCCTTTGTAGGATAAGCATCAGAGGCTGTGGCTGGGGTTGGGGCTGGGGCTAGGGCTGGGGCTGGGAATGGAGCTAGGGCTGGGGCTGGGCCTGGGGATGGGGCTGTGCTGGGGCTGGCGCTGTGGCTGGGGCCTTAGTTAGAAATAGTGTCAAGGCCTGAGTTAAGGACAGTGTCAGGGCAAGGCCTAGGAGGAGCATAATGGCCTCTGTAGGATCAGCATCAGGGGCTGGCGTTGGACCTGGGGCTGGGTCTAGGGCTGTGGCTGTGGCTGTGGCTGTGGCTAGGGCTGTGGCTGTGGCTGTGGCTAGGGCTGGGGCTAGGGCTGTGGCTGGGGTTGGAGCTGGGGCTGAGGCTACGGCTAGGGCTGGGACGGCGGCTGTGGCTGGGGCTAGGGCTGGGGCTGGGGCTTGGGCCAGGGCTGGAGCTGGGGCTAGGGGTCGGGCTAGGGCTGGGGCCTTAGTTAGGAATAGTGTCAAGGACTTAGTTAGTCTCAATGTCAGGGCCTTAGTTAGGTTTAGCATCAGAGCTTTCGTTAGGTATAATGACAGGGACTGAGTTAGTAGTAGTGTCAAGGCCTGAGTTAAGCACAGTGTCAGGGCAACGCCTAGGAGGAGCATAAAGGCCTCTGTAGGATCAGCATCAGTGGCTGGGGTTGGGCCTGGGGCTGGGGCTAGGGCTAGGGCTCGGGGTTTGGCTTCGGCTAGGGCTAGGTCTGTGGCTGGGGCTGGGGATAGGGTTGGGGCTGGGGATGGAGCTACGGCTGGGGTAAGGCTAGGGCTGGGTGTGGGTCTCTGGTTAGGGCTGGGACTGGGGCTAGGGCTGGGGCTCGGGCTGAGGCTAGGTTTAGGGCTAGGCCCTAAGTTAGGAATAGGGTCAAGGCCTTACTTAAGGACAGTGTCAGGGCAAGGCCTAGGAGGAGCACAAAGGTCTCTATACGATCAGCATCAGGGGATGGGGCTGCGGCTGGGGCTGGACCTGGGGCCTTAGTTAGAAATAGTGTCAAGGCCTTAGTTACCACATTGTCAGGGGAAGGCCTAGGAGGAGCAGAAAGGCCTCTATAGGATCAGCATCAGGGGCTGGGGCTGCGGCAGGGGCTAGGGCTGGGGCTGCGGCTGGGGCTAGGGCTGGGGCTGGGGCTTGGGCTGGGCCTGGGGCTAGGACTAGGGCTAGGCCCTTAGTTAGGAAGAGTGTCAATGCCTTAGTTAGTGACACTGTCAGGGCCTTAGTTAGGGTTAGCATCAGAGCCTTCGTTAGGTATAATGTGGCCCTGAGTTAGAAGTAGTATCAGGGCCTTAGTGAGGGACAGTGTCAGGCCCTCGATTAGGACGAGCGTCAGAGTCTTCTTTATGTATAATGGCAGGGAGAGAGTTAGGAGGAGAGTCAGACCCTTAGTTAGGGACACTGTCAGGGCCTTAGTTAGGGACAGTACCACGGCCTCAGTTAGTAGTATTGTCAATGCCTTACTTAAGCACACAGTCAGGGCAAGGCCTAGGAGTAGCATAGGGGCCTTTGTAGGATAAGCATCAGAGGCTGGGGCTCGGGCTGGGACTGGGAATGGGACTGGGGCTGGGGCTGGGGCTAGGCCTGGGGCTAGGGCCTTAGTTAGAAATAGTGTCAAGGCCTTAGTTAAGGACAGTGTCAGGGAAAGGCCTAGGAGGACCATAAGGGCCTCTTTAGGATCAGTGGTGGGGGCTGGGGCTGGGGCTGCGGCTAGGGCTAGGGCTAGGGCTACGCCCTTAGTTAGGAATAGTGTGAAGGCCTTAGTTAGGGTCACCGTCAGGGCCTTAGTTAGGGTTAGCACCAGAGCCTTCGTTAGGTATAATGTGGCCCTGAGTTAGAAGTAGTGTCAGGGCCTTAGTGAGGGACAGTGTCGGGGCCTCGGTTAGGACGAGCGTCAGAGCTTTTTTTATGTATAATGGCAGGGCCAGAGTTAGGAGGACATTCAGTCCCTTAGACAGGGACACTAACAGGGCCTTAGTTAGGGACAGTATCACGGCTTGAGTTACTAGTAGTGTCAAGGCCTGAGTTAAGGACAGTGTCAGGGCAAGGCCTAGGAGTAGCATAAAGGCCTTTGTAGGATAAGCATCAGAGGCTGGGGCTCGGGCTGGGGTTGGGGCTGGGGCTCTGGCTGGGGCTCTGGCTGGGGCTAGGGCTAGGGTTCTTGCTGGGGCTGGGGCTAGGGCTGGGACTGGGGCTGGAGCTAGGGTTGAGGGTAAGCCTAGGGCTGGGTCTGGGTCTGGGTCTGGGGCTGGGATGGGACTGGCAATGGGTCTCGGACTGGGGCTGGGGCTGGGGCTAGGGCTGAGGGTAAGGCTAGGGCTAGGTGTGGGTCTGGGGCTAGGGCTGGGGCTAGGGCTGGGGCTCGGGCTGGGGCTAGGGTTAGGGCTAGGCCCTTAGTTAGGAATAGTGTGAAGGCCTTAGTTAGGGTCACCGTCAGGGCCTTAGTTAGGGTTAGCATCAGAGCCTACGTTAGGTATAATGACAGGGCCTGAGTTAGAAGTAGTGTCAGGGTCTTAGTGAGGGACAGTGTCAAGCCCTCGATTAGGACGAGTGTCAGAGCCTTGTTTATGTATAATGCCAGGGCCAGAGTTAGGAGGAGAGTCAGACCCTTAGTTAGGGACACTGTCTGGGCCTTAGTTAGGGACAGTACCACGGCCTGAGTTAGTAGTATTGTCAAGGCCTTATTTAAGGACAGTGTCAGGGCAAGGCCTTGGAGTAGCATAAGGGCCTTTGTAGGATAAGCATCAGAGGCTGGGGCTCGGGCTGGGGTTGGGGCTGGGACTGGGGCTGGGGCTGGGGCTAGGGCTAGGGCTGTTGCTGGGGCTGGGGCTAGGGCTGGATCTGGGGCTGGAGCTAGGGCTGAGGGTAAGCCTAGGGCTGGGGCTGGGTCTGGGGCTGGGGCTGGGTCTGGGATGGGACTGGGAATGGGTCTAGGGCTGGTGCTGGGCCTGGGGCTAGGTTTAGGGCCAGGCCCTTAGTTAGGAATAGGGTCAAGGCCTTAGTTAGGGTCACTGTCAGGGCCTTAGTTAGGGTTAGCATCAGAGCTTCCGTTAGGTATAATGACAGGGCCTGAGTTAGAAGTAGTGTCAGGGCCTTAGTGAGGGACAGGGTCGGGGCCTCGGTTAGGACGAGCGTCAGAGCTTTTTTTATGTATAATGACAGGGCCAGAGTTAGGAGGACATTCAGTCCCTTAGACAGGGACACTGTCAGGGACTTAGTTAGGGACAGTATCACGGCCTGAGTTACTAGTAGTGTCAAGGCCTGAGTTAAGGACAGTGTCAGGGCAAGGCCTAGGAGTAGCATAAAGGCATTTGTAGGATAAGCATCAGAGGCTGGGCCTCGGGCTGGGCTTGGGGCTGAGGCTCTGGCCGGGGCTAGGGCTAGGGCTGTTGCTGGGGCTGGGGCTAGGGCTGGATCTGGGGCTGGAGCTAGGGCTGAGGGTAAGCGTAGGGCTGCGGCTGGGGCTGGGTCTGGGTCTGGGTCTGGGTCTGGGATGGGACTGGGAATGTGTCTAGGGCTGGTGCTGGGGCTGGGGCTAGTTTTAGGGCCAGGCCCTTAGTTAGGAATAGGGTCAAGTCCTTACTTAAGGACAGTGTCAGGGCAAGGCCTAGGAGTAGCATAAGGGCCTTTCTAGGATAAGCATCAGAGGCTGGGGCTCAGGCTGGTGTTGTGGCTGGGACTGGGACTGGGGCTGGGGCTTGGGCTGGGTCTGGGTCTGGGGCTAGGGCTGGGGCTGGGCCTGGGCCTGGGGCTGTGCTGGGGCTAGGGCCTTAGTTAGAAATAGTGTCAAGGCCTTAGTTAAGGACAGTGTCAGGGAAAGGCCTAGGAGGACCATAAGGGCCTCTGTAGGATCAGGGGTGGGGGCTGGGGCTGGGGCTGCGGCTAGGGCTAGGGATAGGGCTACGCCCTTAGTTAGGAATAGTGTGAAGGCCTTAGTTAGGGTCACCGTCAGGGCCTTAGTTAGGGTTAGCATCAGAGCCTACGTTAGGTATAATGACAGGGCCTGAGTTAGAAGTAGTGTCAGGGTCTTAGTGAGGGACAGTGTCAAGCCCTCGATTAGGACGAGTGTCAGAGCCTTGTTTATGTATAATGGCAGGGCCAGAGTTAGGAGGAGTCAGACCCTTAGTTACGGACAGTTTCAGGGCCTTAGTTAGGGACAGTCCCACGGCCTGAGTTAGTAGTATTGTCAAGGCCTTATTTAAGGACAGTGTCAGGGCAAGGCCTTGGAGTAGCATAAGGGCCTTTGTAGGATAAGCATCACAGGCTGGGGCTCGGGCTGGGGTTGGGGCTGGGACTGGGACTGGGACTGGGGCTGGAGCTGGGGCTAGGCCTGGGCTAGGCCCTTAGTTAGGAATAGTGTCAAGGCCTTAGTTAGTGTCACTGTCAGGGCCTTAGTTAGGGTTAGCATCAGAGCCTTCGTTAGGTATAATGTGGCCCTGAGTTAGAAGTAGTGTCAGGGCCTTAGTGAGGGACAGTGTCAGGCCCTCGATTAGGACGAGCGTCAGAGTCTTCTTTATGTATAATGGCAGGGCCAGAGTTAGGAGGAGAGTCAGACCCTTAGTTAGGGACACTGTCAGGGCCTTAGTTAGGGACAGTACCACGGCCTCAGTTAGTAGTATTGTCAATGCCTTACTTAAGCACACAGTCAGGGCAAGGCTTAGGAGTAGCATAAGGGCCTTTGTAGGATAAGCATCAGAGGCTGGGGCTCGGGCTGGGACTGGGGCTGGGGCTGGGGCTGGGGCTGGGGCTAGGCCTGGGGCTAGGGCCTTAGTTAGAAATAGTGTCAAGGCCTTAGTTAAGGACAGTGTCAGGGAAAGGCCTAGGAGGACCATAAGGGCCTCTTTAGGATCAGTGGTGGGGGCTGGGGCTGGGGCTGCGGCTAGGGCTAGGGCTAGGGCTACGCCCTTAGTTAGGAATAGTGTCAAGGCCTTAGTTAGGGTCACTGTCAGGGCCTTAGTTAGGGTTAGCATCAGAGATTTCGTTAGGTATAACGACAGGGCCTGAGTTAGAAGTAGTGTCAGGGCCTTAGTGAGGGACAGGGTCGGGGCCTCGGTTAGGACGAGCGTCAAGCTTTTTTTATGTATAATGGCAGGGCCAGAGTTAAGAGGACATTCAGTCCCTTAGGCAGGGACACTGTCAGGGCCTTAGTTAGGGACAGTATCACGGCCTGAGTTACTAGTAGTGCCAAGGCCTGAGTTAAGGACAGTGTCAGGGCAAGGCCTAGGAGCAGCATAAGGGCCTCTGTAGGATCAGCATCAGTGGCTGGGGTTGGGCCTGGGGTAGGGCTAGGGCTGGGGCTCTGGCAGGGGCTAGGGCTAGGGCTGGGGCTGGGGCTGTGGATAGGGCTGAGGCTGGGGCTGGAGCTAGGGCTGAGTGTAAGGCTAGGGCAGGGTGTGGGTCTGGGACTAGGGCTGGGGCTCGGGCTTGGGATAGGTTTAGGGCTAGGCCCTTAGTTAGGAATAGGGTCAAGGCCTTACTTAAGGACAGTGTCAGGGCAAGGCCTAGGAGGAGCATAAAGGCCTCTATAGGATCAGCATCAGGGGCTGGGGCTGCGGCTGGGGTTGAACCTGGGGCCTTAGTTAGAAATAGTGTCAAGGCCTTAGTTACCACATTGTCAGGGGAAGGCCTAGGAGGATCATAAGGGCCTCTATAGAATCAGCATCAGGGGCGAGGGCTGGGACTGGGGCTGGGGCTGGGGTTGGGGCTAGGGCTGGGACTACGGCTACAGTGCGTCTAGGGCTAGGGCTGCGGCTGGGGCTGGGGCTTGGGCTTGCGCTAGGGCTGGGGCTGGGGCCTGGGCTTGGGCTGGTGTTGGGGCTAGGGCTTGGGCTAGGGCTAGGGCTCGGCCCTTACTTAGGAATAGTGTCAAGGCCTTAGTTAAGGTCACTGTCAGGGCCATAGTTAGGGTTAGCATCAGAGCCTTCGTTAGGTATAATGTGGCCCTGAGTTAGAAGTAGTGTCAGGGCCTTAGTGAGGGACAGTGTCAGGCCCTCGATTAGGACGAGCGTCAGAGTCTTCTTTATGTATAATGGCAGGGCCAGAGTTAGGAGGAGAGTCAGACCGTTAGTTATGCACACGGTCAGGGCCTTAGTTAGGGACAGTACCACGGCCTGAGTTAGTAGTATTGTCAAGGCCTTACTTAAGGACAGTGTCAGGGCAAGGTCTAGGAGTAGCATAAGGGCCTTTCTAGGATAAGCATCAGAGGCTGGGGCTCGGGCTGGGGTTGGGGCTGGGACTGAGGCTGTGGCTGGGCCTGGGGCTGCGCTGGGGCTGGGGCCTTAGTTAGAAATAGTGTCAAGGCCTTAGTTAAGGACAGTGTCAGGGAAAGGCCTAGGAGGACCATAAGGGCCTTTGAAGGATCAGGGGTGGGGGCTGGGGCTGGGGCTGGGGCTGCGGCTAGGGCTAGGGCTAGGGTTAGGGCTATGCCCTTAGTTAGGAACAGTGTGAAGGCCTTAGTTAGGGTCACCGTCAGGGCCTTAGTTAGGGTTAGCATCAGAGCCTACGTTAGGTATAATGACAGGGCCAGAGTTAGAAATAGTGTCAGGGTCTTAGTGAGGGACAGTGTCAAGCCCTCGATTAGGACGAGTGGCAGAGCCTTGTTTATGTATAATGGCAGGGCCAGAGTTAGGAGGAGAGTCAGACCCTTAGTTAGGGACACTGTCAGGGCCTTAGTTAGAGACAGTACCACGGCCTGAGTAAGTAGTATTGTCAAGGCCTTATTTAAGGACAGTGTCAAGGCAAGGCCTTGGAGTAGCATAAGGGCCTTTGTAGGATAAGCATCAGAGGCTGGGCCTCGGGCTGGGCTTGGGGCTGGGGCTCTGGCTGAGGCTAGTGCTAGGGCTGTTGCTGGGGCTGGGGCTAGGGCTGGACCTAGGGCTGAAGATAGGGCTGAGGGTAAGCCTAGGGCTGGGTCTGGGTCTGGGTCTGGGGCTGGGGCTGGGATGGGACTGGGAATGGGTCTAGGGCTGGTGCTGGGGCTGGGGCTAGGTTTAGGGCCAGGCCCTTACTTAGGAATAGGGTCAAGGCCTTACTTAAGGACAGTGTCAGGGCAAGGCCTTGGAGTAGCATAAGGGCCTTTGTAGGATAAGCATCAGAGGCTGGGGCTCGGGCTGGGGTTGGGGCTGGGACTGGGGCTGGGGCTGGGGCTAGGGCTAGGCCCTTAGTTAGGAATAGTGTCAAGGCCTTAGTTAGGGTCACCGTCAGGGCCTTAGTTAGGGTTAGCATCAGAGCTTCCGTTAGGTATAATGACAGAGCCTGAGTTAGAAGTAGTGTCAGGGCCTTAGTGAGGGACAGGGTCGGGGCCTCGGTTAGGACGAGCGTCAGAGCTTTTTTTATGTATAATGACAGGGCCAGAGTTAGGAGGACATTCAGTCCCTTAGACAGGGACACTGTCAGGGCCTTAGTTAGGGACAGAATCACGGCCTGAGTTACTAGTAGTGTCAAGGCCTGAGTTAAGGACAGTGTCAGGGCAAGGCCTAGGAGGACCATAAGGGCCTCTGTAGGATCAGGGGTGGGGGCTGGGGCTGGGGCTGCGGCTAGGGCTAGGGCTAGGGCTACGCCCTTAGTTAGGAATAGTGTGAAGGCCTTAGTTAGGGTCACCGTCAGGGCCTTAGTTAGGGTTAGCACCAGAGCCTTCGTTCGGTATAATGTGGCCCTGAGTTAGAAGTAGTGTCAGGGCCTTAGTGAGGGACAGTGTCGGGGCCTCGGTTAGGACGAGCATTAGAGCTTTTTTTATGTATAATGACAGGGCCAGAGTTAGGAGGACATTCAGTCCCTTAGACAGGGACACTGTCAGGGCCTTAGTTAGGGACAGAATCACGGCCTGAGTTACTAGTAGTGTCAAGGCCTGAGTTAAGGACAGTGTCAGGGCAAGGCCTAGGAGTAGCATAAAGGCCTTTGTAGGGTAAGCATCAGAGGCTGGGGCTCGGGCTGGGGTTGGGGCTGGGGCTCTGGCTGGGGCTGGGGCTCTGGCTGGGGCTAGGGCTAGGGCTGTTGCTGGGGCTGGGGCTAGGGCTGGGACTGGGGCTGGAGCTAGGGCTGAGGGTAAGCCTAGGGCTGGGGCTGGGGCTGGGGCTGGGGCTGGGATGGGACTGGGAATGGGTCTAGGCCTGGGGCTGGGGCTGGGGCTAGATTTAGGGCTAGGCCGTTAGTTAGGAATAGGGTCAAGGCCTTACTTAAGGACAGTGTCAGGGCAACGCCTAGGAGGAGCAGAAAGGCCTCTATAGGTTCAGCATCAGGGGCTTGGGCTGCAGCTGGGGCTGGACCTGGTGCCTTAGTTAGAAATAGTGTCAACGCCTTAGTTACCATATTGTCCAGGGAAGGCCTAGGAGGATCATAAGGGCCTCTATAAGATCAGCATCAGGGGCTAGGGCTGGGACTGAGGCTGGGGCTGGGGTTAGGGCTAGGGCTAGGACTGCGGCTGCTGCTGGGGCTAGGGCTGGGGCTGCGGCTGGGGCTAGGGCTGGGGCTTGGGCTTGGGCTGGGCCTGGGGCTAGGACTAGGGCTCGGCCCTTAGTTAGGAATAGTGTCAAGGCCTTAGTTAGGGTCACCGTCAGGGCCTTAGTTAGGATTAGCATCAGAGCTTTCGTTAGGTATAATGACAGGGCCTGAGTTAGAAGTAGTGTCAGGGCCTTAGTGAGGGACAGGGTCGGGGCCTCGGTTAGGACGAGCGTCAAGCTTTTTTTATGTATAATGGCAGGGCCAGAGTTAGGAGGACATTCAGTCCCTTAGGCAGGGACACTGTCAGGGCCTTAGTTAGGGACAGTATCACGGCCTGAGTTACTAGTAGTGTCAAGGCCTGAGTTAAGGACAGTGTCAGGGCAAGGCCTAGGAGCAGCATAAGGGCCTCTGTAGGATCAGCATCAGTGGCTGGGGTTGGGCCTGGGGCTGGGGCAAGGGCTGGGGCTCTGGCTGGGGCTAGGGCTAGGGCTGGGGCTGGGGCTGGAGCTAGGGCTGAGGGTAAGGCTAGGGCTGGGTGTGGGTCTGGGGCTAGGGCTGGGGCTGGGGCTGCGGCTAGGTTTAGGGCTAGGCCCTTAGTTAGGAATAGGGTCAAGGCCTTACTTAAGGACAGTGTCAGGGCAAGGCCTAGGAGGAGCATAAAGGCCTCTATAGGATCAGCATCAGCGGCTGGGCCTGCGGCTGGGGCTGGACCTGGGGCCTTAGTTAGAAATAGTGTCAAGGCCTTAGTTACCACAGTGTCAGCGGAAGGCCTTGGAGGATCATAAGGGCCTCTATAGGATCAGCATCAGGGGCGAGGGCTGGGACTGGGGCTAGGGCTGGGGTTGGGGCTAGGGCTGGGACTGCGGCTA